>NC_134485.1:358118788-358253788 GCF_040206685.1 Ascaphus truei | reverse complement strand
TGTACGGTAAATGCAATCAGTAAAATCATCACATATCGATTCCGAGATTCTATTCCATATGACACCTTCCACTGGTGACAAGAAAAATATATGTCACGCATAGAGCAATAATAGACAAGCACAAAACATTTGTTGAGTGCAAAGAAAAAACTCGCCACCACTGATCAAATGGTATACATCAAATGTCCAATAGAGTACCTTCCATTAGGGCACATTTACTAAGCGGTGCTTTGCCATAAGACACTTTCCAGGACTGGAAGACAACTTAAAGTCCATACACTTGGGCAATAAGATGTCTACTGGCACCAGAAGTTGTCTAATGGAAAAGAACAGACTTAGTAAATACAGGCCATTATGTTTTCAGCTAATCTGAGTAGCTAGGGAGGGGTTTAATGACTGTAAAAAGCCTATTGTAGCTGAAAATCCTGTGCTTCAAATAGAGGAAGCTGAAGGCAGGCATTGGAACTCTTAGCTCGGAACAAAGAAGAAAAGTCCTACAGTATGTCATAAAAAGAGTATATAATAGCTATTACATCAATATTACATTGTAGTCGAACAACAATCCCTATAATGTGTTTCGCCCAATGTAAAATAGATGTGATATTAGTCTTCTCGAATCCATCATTTTGACTTTCTCTTATTTTGTGATGTTTAAGAAGATTTTAAGAAGAAGATGTTTTATGAGGTATAAAATAGTTAGAAGGGAGCATTAACATGTGTAGCATGATGGAGATACTTTTAGTTTTCAGAATAAGTTTACACTTCAAATCCTCTGTGAATGAAAGAAAACAATATGAATTATTCAGGCACTACTATATCCCAGAATGCCAACAGGATTTAGCAGCTCTGTTCCAAGATGTTTACGCACAGTTCGTGGCTGTAGCATGTGAACAGTCAACAATTGAACAATGGAGAATTGCTGCAAATGTCAAAATTATGGATTGTGTCCAGACACATCATGGTTTTCTCAAGGATAATAAATATGTTAATTGTGTAACTGTGCATATAGGCCCATATTCACTATGTAGTGCTATTCCATAAGAGACCTACCAGTGCCAGAAGACATCTTATGGCCCATTCACGTTAAAAAATAAATAAAAAAAGACTGCAAGGTGTCTGCTGGCACTGACAGGCGTCTTATGGAATGGCGTCACTTAACAAATATTGTCCATTGAACTTTAATACATTTGTGTTGTGTCTACATACTGTAAAAGGTTCTATTTGGTGGTCTGAAGATGGGATGATGTGAAATCATTAACAGAACAGCTGACATATTGTCATTGTTGTTCTCTCTCTTAAATATATATATATATATATATCTCTGCTTGGTATACATTTAGTTAACGAAAATTAGTGGATGTAGGAAAAATATGCAGAAAAGCAGTCCAGAGGTTAAAATAATAAGAACGGAGTCTAAGCTAGAACTAGGAAGACATACATCAGAGGTTGGAAGACAGGTAGGAATTTAAAGAGGATATTAAGTTAGGAAAACAGACAAGGCCAAGAACAAGTTATACTTGTAAAATATAATGAGGATGTATAGCAGGATCAGAGAGTGTGCTATCAGTCAAATATAACATGTTGAAATGACAGTTGAAATTGGGAAGAACAAGTGAACAATATGAACATGTCCGGATGTCCGGAAACTGACTATAATTGTGTGATTCTGTGGGATTGAATTCAGAATGACTTGGAATTTACAAGAATTGCTTGGAACGTACACTGACTAAGTCTCCATTCCTATCTTGTTGCAATGCCTGCTGTGATGCCTGTAAAGAATGATACTATGATGCTGTGATGCTGTACTCTATATTTGTCTCGGAATAAATACTGGAACAAAAAATTTGCTCCATGTGACTAAAGTGACACACCTTATCTTCAAGATAGAGAAGGACCTATCTTCATGGTCCATGGAGGTTTCACACAAGCCTAATAAGCACACAAATCAAAAAGATGCAATCGATTGAAAGTTCCCACAACACATTGAACGCAACCATGTCAGGGCAAAAGAAAATAGAACTATATATTGTGTATTTCTCAGGGGAAGCTAAGACTAGTAAAACGCATTGGGTGATGTACGGAAAGGACTGAGCCCTGGATGAGATCAAGCTACAGAGTTTGTGTGTGTAGCTGCAGTTTATGTATGTGTAGCTGCAGTGTGTGTGTGTAGCTGCAGTGTGTGTGTGTGTGTGTGTGTGTAGCTGCAGTGTGTGTGTGTATGTGTGTGTATGCAGTGTGTGTGTGCAGCTGCAGTGTGTGTGTTTTGCTGCAGTGTATGTGTGTGGCTGCAGTGTGTGTGTGTGCAGCTGCAGTGTGTGTGTTTTGCTGCAGTGTATGTGTGTGGCTGCAGTGTGTGTGTGTGTGTGTGTGTGTGTGTGTGTGTAGCTGCAGAATATGCATGTGTGTGTAGCTGCAGAATATGCATGTGTGTAGCTGCAGTGTGTGTGTGTGTGTGTGTGTGTGTGTGTGTGTGTGTGTGTGTGTGTGTGTGTGTGTGTGTGTGTGTGTGTGTGTGTGTGTGTAGCTGCAGTGTGTGTGTGTGTGTGTGTGTGTGTGTGTGTGTGTGTGTGTGTGTGTGTGTGTGTGTGTGTGTGTGTGTGTGTGTGGTGCTGTGTGTGTGTGTGTGTAGACAGAGGGGGCGGCAGTGTGTGGATATAGATAGCTGCAGTTTAAGCGTATATCGAGGAGCTTTAATGTATTTACCATTTTATTTTTATTTAAAAAATCTATATAACTATACAAAAGTGTCTATTATTTATGAAAAAGGCCTACATTTAGCCTGTAATAGTAATAATCCCCTCAGAACAGGGCATTATTGGCCAGTAATGCTGTTCTTTGGGGACTATTACTTTAAGAATTCCCCAGATCTATTTGCTACTGTACATTCACTCAGCACTCTCATACATGGCTCGAAGTTTTCACACTTAGAGTTCTTGAAAAAGTTTGAGGTGCTCTTTTTCTAAAAACGAATTTGTGTGTGTAACCCTGTGTAGTTTTGGGGTTACATGTCTTTCTCCTCCTGTGCAATAATCCCTGTTAAGGGCAGGTTTGCCAGGAGTAATCATCGGGTTTGCCCTCACACTCCTGTGCTGTGTAATAACTAGTGAAGGAAGTGACATCAGGCTCTGTGTCCACTTACAGTGACATAGGGGTGGTGCCAACTGAATCTATTTAATATGCAGCACATCCTGTATTTAGTTAGTTGTCTCACCCACCTGAGTGAGACTGGTCTGACCCAGCAAACTGTCAAGGCTTTGGCAGCTTTTGTGGCCCTCCCTTAGGGGAGAGGTGTGGGCAGGCTATTCCCCTTACTCCATCAGGGAATAAGGGAAGAGCAAGGACAGCTTCTAGGGCCCTGACTAGGAGTGGGGTCCAAGGACTTCCTTTGGGTTGGCAACCTAAGATGAGCGGCTAGAAGACCGGCCGCTATGATGGGCGGCTGTCCGTGTCTGCTGATAATAAAGGATGCCAAAGAAAGAGATCGCTTCTGTCATGATTGTGGAGTCACTTGGGAAGAAGGTGCACATAGAGGTTCTCTTTCAGAGACTCCTCCCTACTACACTGGGGGTCTGGAAGAGATGAGGCGCTGTACCATGAGTGAGTATAACTCAGCAATACCTCATAAGCCAGTCCTGATGCCATCCCCCATACCACCGTGGGAGACTCAGGGATTCTGTGAGCCAACAGGTGCACCACAGTACACTTCATGTAACTGGGTCAGTGTCCACATAGGGGGGGGGGGGGCAATATGAGATTGGCCCGGGCAAACACAGTTACATGTTTATACCCTTTTGGTACTACATGATACTTGATAGAATGTCTCCATTACTCATTTACAATAGCTTTCTTGATTGTTAAAAAGAGAATATCTAAAAGATCCATATTCCAGCTGCAAAACTGGGGGGTTGGAGGGGGAGTGGGGGGTGAGAACCAGTACAAGATTTATTAAAATAAAAAACATCTTCAGAAGCAGCATTTTTTTTGCACCAGTTGTGACCTGGTTTTGCAGCCAAGAGTCCAAATGATTTTATCCCCTCACCCCACCACACACTTATTCTACTAAAATCTCTCATTCCATTCTAATCACTCTTCTATATCCCATCTCTATTCAAACTGTTTCTTTATTTGTGTCACTTGTCTCTCTCAGCAACTGCACTGTAACAGCTTTTATTCATTCAACACTCTTAAAACAGACCCATTCAAAACTTCACAGAAATAGCTCTTTTGTACTGTCACAGATTCCACCCACACAAACTTACACATTCATAGCTCTTGTCACAAACACCTGTATCCTTCTTTCATACAGCCTTCTTATATGCTAACAGAGTTAAACATACAGCACACATGCATTAAAATAACACAAATATACACACTCAAAGGCCCATATTCAATAAAGTGTAATAACTAGTCCTCACTTTTGAAACATTTTTTTGCTGCTGTTGAAGCCTAAAATTTGGACACATCTCAGCTAATTTAAGAAAATGTACATATAACACTAGTCTAACTACCCTTTCTCCTTCTAGCTAGCCAAAGAGGCTAGAACAGCATTGTAACTAACCACAAAACAAGGGGTTAACCCTCTTTCCATATACCACCAAGGAGGCCTTATTCCCCATCCAGGGACATCTACCTTCTGTCAGCTCCCAATTTCCCCCCTCACAATTCACTACAGCAGCGGTGTGCAAACTGGAGGGCGCTAAATTTTCTGGAAGGGGGGCACGGCAGTTATAGAGGTCCCACACTCTCACCCATGGCATTTACCCGAGGCCTCCATAATACACTTACCTTCCCTCCAGCGACGCGTCATCCTGGTTAACCGGCATCAAATGACGCCGGAGGGTCACGTGACGTCACGTTACCATGGCGACATGACGTCACATGACCCCGCGCGTCCTTTGATGCCGGTGTCGAGCAGGGGGGGCATGGTGCGAGGTGCCGAGGAGAGCAGGGGTGCGCACGGGGAAATGTTTGCGCACCCCTGCCCTACAGCGACACCATCTTCTATTATTGCCTTCAAAATTCAGCAGGCCAAAGGGTAAATATATACCGTGCACATAACAAACCAACGCTCCCCAACACAGAAAACTGTCGCTAATACTCGCCTAAACACATACTTATATCACCGATTAGGCTCTTTCGGTGAGGGCTATATACTGTAGGAGTTCATGTCCAGTCAAAACAATTAAACTGTGGCAATTACAAGTTGCAATGAACCCAGCAGCTGTAAAGCAGTTAGAAAATACATAACAGCTTTTTTTAAGAGTTCATGATATATTATTTTAAGTTAATTTCTAAAATAGAAACATTGTGAAGAATTAACACTACAATATGAGATCAGGATAAAAATATATATTGTATTGCAACCTAGTAGGCACCAAAAACATAGATTGTATGAAAAACAAGCTCATCTGGCCTGGGACTGTGTCTATAACAAACCTATGTGCTGAGTCCCGCATAGTGTTCTGTAATTGTGAAGCACTTTGAGTCCCATTGGGGGAAAAGCACTATATGAAATTAGTAGTAATAGTATTAAGTGGAAGGGCATACTTTGGCTCTCTTGTGTGTTGCAATGAGGGGTGCGCAAAGATTCCCTCATGTGCCCCCCTCACCCCCGGCTCCGCTCTCCTCCAGCTCACCCCCCCCCCCCCGCACGGCTCCTGGCGTCAAATGACGTTGTGGGGTCATGTGACGTCTGTCATGGGGGAGATCAGGCATTTATACCTTTTTACCAGGATCATTCATTGAGCAAAACAGGAAAGTGAAATAAATTGTATATTTATTGGCATAAATTTGCATACACACAATGGAACACAAAATACAGATGAAAAGACACACTTATTTTGGGACTGGGGTCAAAACTAGACTTTCCAAGTTGTAGGGCACTCTAAATAAGAGTTTTTCCTTGACCAGGACTTAGTACCAAACGTCCTGGATCTAAAATCGTCTTGAAATCCCAACCGCGAGCTCTACGTTCGTTTCTGAGAACTTGGTCGCGAGAAGCTGGACTTAGAATATTTTCCGGCCAGACTTTTCTGAAGCCTGTGCCTTGCTATTCGCGCAAGAGCACTTTTGAAAAGCCCGCCGCGCTCTTTCGTACTGGAGACACAAATCTGATTGGTGCATCAATCCTAATAGTATTCTAGGTTTCATTCACAAAATACTACAGCCAATCAGACCGTGGGAACTTTACCAAGCAGCCAATCGTAGACAAGCCACTAGAAAAAGCCAGGTTAGCTAGAAATCTGAATGAACCAAGGGACATGCGCAAGTTGGCACCTCCATCCCTGGATCCCTCAATGCCACTCGTGGTGACAGGCTTCTCCAAGTCTGGCAGAGCAATTGGCAGCCCTATACAACTGCCATTGATCCCCAGACTTGGGTACTCAGCCTTTTCCTGCTGCCCATTTGCTCTCAGCAGACTTACTGGCACCTAACTTGGTAGCCCGGGCTGTCTGAACATTGGTTCCGAAAGCCCATGACTTACAGTCCACAACAGCACATCATTTTACAGTACATGTATTCATAAAATAAACCTTTAATACATCCCTAAGCCCTGGGTATGGGGAATAGAATAGAGAGCCTGGTTACCCACTTACCGTCACAACGTCACGGTGCCATGGCAACATGACATCACGTGACCCAGCAGCGTCATTTGACGCCGGTTGCCATGGAGACGTGTAGCTGGAACTCAAGGTAAGTAAAAAGTTACAGAGGCTTCGCACGATCCCCGGCATTTATTTTAAATGCCTTTGGGGAGCGCGGGGCCACTGTAACAGCCGCACCCTCCCCCAGAAAATGTTGCACCCCCCACTCTGCGCACAACTGCTGTAATGCATCCTGACTACTTCTTCTGCCGTGATGATCTTACATCCTGTCTCCTTTTAATAGATTTCTAAATATTTCCCCTTTTCCATAAAATGATTTGATGCTAATAATACCACAATTAATTAGCATGGATCAGGCATTAAACCCATTGTAAGTGTGACCTTTTGAAAGACAAAGATTAAATTGTTCAATCTTCCAGAGTGAGAAAGATGTGCTCTGTTTTACCGTCTGCCTTCAGATATTCTACCAAAACACTTTTATGGCAAAATTACTCTTACATTGATACATATATGCTTGCTCATGATGAGGAGTTATACAGAGAAAAATTATAATGAACTGAAACACCCTATTTCACGGAGTTGTGTTATATTTTTTCTGTTGTAATATTTCCCAGTAAGTGTTCACCTATTATTTCCTATAATGATGTAAACGCTTGACATGAACTGAAATATCTCCAGACACATAACACAGGATTATGAGTTTGTGTTGACATGTCTTCAAAATATATTGCCCATTAACTTCTGCTGCAATTATTGTCATGTTTCAATGAAATCAGTTTGAAAAATGTCTGCTGTCCTTTAAAGAAATCCTTTGAAACAGCAGATCCATTTGGTCTGCTACTAGGTAAAACACAATTAATAAAGATCATAACCTTTATAGTAACCTTAAAAATTACATGCTACAAAACATTACATAAAATAAGGGTTCACATGAACCCACACTCTCACAGTTGGAGAGAACTACCCTGAATCAAAGCCCATAGGTCTAATGGGGGCTCAATGAGCTAGTAGAACTGACGCCATCTCTTAAATGAAATTAAATAATTGCTCCCCGTAAATAAGTATAAACATATATATATATGTTTTTTTATATGTTCTATATATTTGGTGTGCCTTCCCTAGCATTTCAATTATTTTTTTTTCTTTATTAATTTTCCTGTGTATCTTTTTGCAAGATTCATTCTTTTTTAATGTATTTATGTTTTAATCTATGACATTTATATTTTATGTGGTTGTTATGTATTATAAAACAATTTGCCAGTATTTCTTAATATTATTATGTGTTTATTCAATAGGATACATGGTAATATACACACACATACTAATTTTATTATTATCATCACAGGTTAATTTTCAATTGAGGAATAATTTCAATAGGCAATGATTGTTTATAGTAATAATACCAGGTGATTGTAGACACTGATTGGAAGTTGTAACACCTGTATGGCAACTCCCATTGGCAGAGGAATTGTCTGTCTTGCTATTTAAGAGCAGCTATGGGAGTGGATAGTCATATCTCCTGAAGAAACGTTATATGACGCGAAACGCGTAGCGGTGACGTCATCACGCAGCGGAGAGCGGCCGTGACGACGGAAGCTCGAGAGACTGCGGTGGTTCCTTCCCTCACCTTGCATGAAGTGCGGTCCCTGTTTACACTCAATGTAAGCTGTGGTAACATCTGACCATATCCCAGGACTTTTTAACACCATTAGACCTATGGGCTTTGATTCAGGGTAGTACTCTGCAACTGTGAGAGTACAAGTTCATGTGAACCCTTATTTTATGTAATGTTTTGTAGCATGTAATTTTTAAAGTTACTATGAAGGTTATTATCTTTATTAATTGTGTTTTTCCTTTTTTGCGCTTTCTTTTTGTTTTCATACTAGGTAGAGTTGCCTGAATAAGTAGTATTGTTTTGGGGAACTTCGAGCGTGGCATTTGAAATAACCTACCTTTTAGAATTTGGCAGTAAATAGTAATTTCCTCCCTAAGTATGACTTCCAAAACATTAAATGTTTTGCATGTGATTTGATATTGAATAGAAGAAAGATTGGAGGTTTGCATGAGTCACCGAAAATCATCTTCTCCATACATGTACCAGTATATTTTAAATAAATGATTAGCTATTACTTACATTCTTAGTTCCATGGGTTATGTACTATTGTATTCTGGATTGCACATGAGTCATGAATCCGTTCTTGGATGTTTACTGAATAATGCAACAGTACTAAGTTTGGACAGATCGTCAGGAAAAGCTTTAGGTCAGGTAGCACCAGTCCATACAGAGGGCAGAGGGCCAGTCACTGGCAACAGTCAAGGGAAAATTTGTCTTCATGTAGCTGTAACCTTGCTGTAAAATGGATTACAGTCATCTCTCCTGCTGACAGTAAGGCCTGGTAAGTTATGGGCATGCCAGCAGTAATTATGGAGGTTTGCCCTCACACCCTGGTGAGGTGCCCTATGTATGGATGGGAGTGGTCACATGCTCTGAATCCATGATTAGTGATGTCAGAGTTGTGCCAGCCCCAGAGGATACATAAGGCACAGCACTGCTCAAAAGTTAGTAGTTCAGTGTTCAGAGGTTATGAGAGAAGAGTTCAGTAGAGTTGGTTGTAGTAGTTGGAGTAAGGAGCAAGTCTGAGTACAGACTTGGGAGAATGCAGCTCATAAGACTGTGACCAGGGACCTGGCACAGGGAATATCTCTCTAAGGGGAGATAGGGAATCCACCAATTTGGGAAAGGACACCTTTCAAAGGGAAGTGCGGTGAACATGAGCGGCTGAGTACAACCGCTGTGAGGGGCAGCTGGCCCGCCGCAAGTCAATAAAGATGATCTTGTTAAATCATACCCTCGTGTGTAAGTGTGGAGTGATTACACAGAGGAGTGCACCACGGAGGAGTTCCTCACCAGGACCATCCACAAGCGGATGCTGGGATCCTGATGAGGTGGAGGCGCTGCACTGGATCTAGGTAGGACTCAAGCACACTACCTCAGCTGCCTGTCTGGTTGGCAATCCCCACACAACATCATGCGGGAGACTCAGGAGTTTTGTTGCCAACAGGTGCACCACCAGACACTACACTGTAATGGGGACTGGTTAGACCACAGGGGCCAATGTGAGATTGGGTGGGTCAGGCTAGGCCAGAAAATCCGTTACATAGCATTACCCACTGGGGCATATGTTTTGGGTGCTTAAAGGCAACCAGCTACTGGCTTTCAAGCCACCATGCCCATCCTCCGATCAAGCCCAAGAACCCAAGTCCCAGCATACACAAACTCACTCTCTGCCCTGCAATTATTCCATCTGTCCACTTATTTTCCATCTCAGGCTGGCAACTGAGTTTTGCCGGCATAGACCTGTGTGGTCTCTACCTCTAAAAGCTAACAACCAAAATTAACATTTCTCTCACTAAATCTGTGTGTGTGTGTGCACATGCGTATGGAGTCCTTGTCATCATACAAGGCTTCATTACGCAAAAGGAGTATTGCACTGACCAACCAAAAATTTACATCCATTAAAATAAATATGAAATATTCCCCTTCTCATGTACTTACGGTGACTAGAGCTTCACGGTAATTAAAAGAGTCACTAATGAACTAACTGTGGTTTGCCTTGTCACATTTTGAAACCTGAATTTGTTCCTGCTCGAGCTGTGTACACTAATGTATACGACATTTAACCTTGAAAAACGATTCCACTTGTTCTACATCTTTCTATGATTAGTATTAATGCTGTGTGTGTCTGTTATTATGTAATTAAAAGTCATTAGTGGAACAGTATAAAATGAATGTCTCCCAATCAATTTATTCCTATTGAACAGCTGTCTATTGATGCAGACAAATCCATTAAGCCCCAAAGCACAAAATAAAGATTTTCTTGTAATGTGTTTCACAGTTTTTTAAAAGCTGAATGCTGAAAGTGAAATCTCTACTTTATTAAAATTAACAAAATAATGTTAAAAGCCATAATTCTATCCAACTAATAATACAGATACAGTAACGATATTACCCCATAGGACAGTTTCCCATGTCCTGCAAAAATATCTTGGTGACCAGATTTACAAATGTAAAAACCGGACACATAAAAAAATGTCTCTCCCTCTCCTCTCTATTCCAGAGAGAATGGGGGGAGAGAATTGCAGGCAGGCGAGATAGGATGGGGGTAGGGATAGAGAGAATGGAGTAGGAAGGGGAGAAAGGGAGGGGAGAGAGGGAGAAGGGGAGGGGAGAGAGGGAGAAAGGGAGGGGGGAGAGGGAGAAAGGGAGCGGGAGAGATGAAGAAGTGGAAGGGGAGAAATGGAGGGGGCGATAGGGAAGAAGGGAGGGAGAGAGAAGAGAGCAAAATTAGGGGAATCCTTGATGGAGAAGGCATTAGGAGTGCTTCTAGACAGCAGGCTTAGCAATAGTGCTCAATGTCATGCAGTAGCTGCAAAGGCAAACAAGATCTTATCTTGCATTAAACAGGCAATGGATGGACAGGAAGTAAACATAATTATGCCCCTTTATAAAGCATTAGTAAGACCACACCTTAAATAGGGTGTGCAAACTTTTTTCTTTGCGCCCCCTGCCTGCTCCCCCCCCCCCCCGATCTTGCCTTCTCCCAGTCCCTTACCTTTTTTCCAGCCATTTCTGACGTCACGTCATGTTTCCATGGTAACACAACATCATGTGACCTCGTGGCATGATTTGACACCGTGTTCCCATGGCGATGCGTCGCCAGAAGCCGACTAGGACAAGGTAAGGGACATACAGAGGCCTCGCGCACTCTTTAATTTAAATGCTGCGGGGCCTCTGTAAGTGCTGCCCTTCCCCCTACAAAATGTTGCAACCCCCCCCATTTGCGCACCCCTGCTCTACTGAAACGCACCCATCAATGCCTACCATTGCACTATAAGCATGCTCATTGATTTGTATATACAGTAGGAACATTTTATTGACTATATCGATATATTATTGTTGTTACTAATGTATATTCTTAATGATCACATTTGCAATAGATGTCAATAAATTAAAACGCTACAAGGTGCTCCTTAACAGAACAAATTTGTATGTTTGTATCTAAACAAGTGTAACCCTGCTTCCCCCCCTCCCCCAGACTCTACGGTGATGTCTAGGCTGCATGGGGGCAGATTACATGCGGTGTGGTGCGTACCTGTGAGGAACAGGAGGCCTGAGCTTCCCGCGATGTTGTGGGGGAGCCAGGACCGTGCTTCTGGGGTGGTAGCCTCCATGATCTCTTAGTGGTGCAGCGCCTCCATCTTCTATACTCCCAGGAATATGGGACAGGACCGGTATAGAAGAACCCCTTGGGTCCCAGGGTAGTACTTTCCAAGACACACACAGTCTTTACGGATGAAGAATAGTCTCTTTATTTGACAGAGCAACAATATCCCAACGATAGTGGCTTCAAACAGCCGCAACACAATAGCCAGGACGGGTTAAACTTCATTTTCCTTCACCCAGTTAATTCCTCCACTCCTCCCCTCCAAGTACTCCTCCGGCAGGATGGTCTGAGTTAGGGCTTCAATACCCCGTGGCCCACCCCCGAGGTTAGCCTCGTGGTGGGTCTTGATTCTCTCTATCACCCCCGGCAGTGGGGTGAGGGCATTGGTCCACCAAGTCTATAATTCTATCAGCTCTAATAACAGACGCTGACTCTTCCTGCTCTTCTCTCTCTCGCACGCTGCGCAGGGGGAACCGTAGTCTCCTCCAAATCCTCGGGCCTATCCGCAGGATTTCGGGACTCATAGCCTATTAGCAACTCTGCAGGCTCCCGGCATAACCAACCGGCAGCTCCAGACACTTGGTATCACTATCAACTTTCTCGGACTAATCTTGAACGAACAACAACTACTCTCCGGAGCTAGCCCCGCCCCTTGTGATGTCAACAGGACCTCCCCTCTTGCTCATGCCTGCAGCAGAGTCCAGGCCTGCGTCTATCATTCAGGATAGGGCCATGAAGGGGGGAAAACCCAGGATGATTACTGGTGCCTGATCTTAACACAGCAGAAGGAAGATAGGTATAGCCTGTGCTGTTTACAGGGGGCTACACTCTCCCTATGGTGGAATCCAATGGTCCCCACTTGGACCTATCTTTAGCAGAACCATCCTGCGGCGAACTACCTGAGAAACAGCACACATAACATTATCACAATACATGCATAATGAGGTAGGTTAATACAGTACACCCGGGTACTCCCGACATGGAGAACCCTACAGATAATGCCTTGGATCAGGCTTTCTTACCCGTCGTCCATTATTATCAGTGACGGTAACAGCGAATGACTGAACCGGCCCATGCTCAGGCCTGTATGTAACACCGTGCATGTAAATACACCTACCGATGCTCCATATGCGTACCAGCTCACTAATCTTATCCTCATTGTGGTACCCCACCCGACCGAACTTGGTCCGAAAGTACTCTTGGACTGCCTCCCTAAGCCAACTGTCTCGGCTCTCTTCAACCTCTCTCATGATGGGCTCAGGCACGTAGGGATATTCATACCCGTGTGACTGCCGGTATCTAGCGACTATGGCCCGGTCAGCTCGACTTAGCTTGGTGAGTGTGCGATGCCCTGCCCTGCTCGGCAGTACCCAAAATACAGGCTCCTCTGGAGCTACCTCGTCATACAATATACTGTGGCCTTGAGGTACAATATGTTTCTGTTCTATCTCCCTAAACTGGTGATCTAACTCATCCTCCATCTCCTGCGGAGTGAAAGAACCAGCCGCCCACCTATGATCTACCACGTCGTTCTTAATTAACAAGAACCGCGTACGGTCCATCCCTTCGTGATATCCAGTGAACAATGGCGCCCACCATTTGTCACGGTGTTCGTACTCTGTGGCCTGACTAGTGCGTTCTACATCAGACTCTACCTGTGACGATACACCAGACGTACCCGCATCAGTAGATCGCGAGCAATCCCTCCTTCCCTTGGCATTATAATACCTAGTGGGATTAATTTTGTGCACCACTTTACTAGAGGACCCAGCCTCTACTGGAGTGTGAGAACCACGGTCCCTCCCTCTAGCTGCAAGAGAGAACGGCACAGGGTTAGATACAGATATAACACTTGAATACGGTATTTCCCCCTCCGACCCTTCTTCGCTCAACTCCCAGTCCCACAAGTCATTGACGTATTTGGGGGATCTACATAACTTATCCCTGGTAGGTCCCAGTGGCACCACTCATGACAGGGCAGGGGCAGTGGCCGGGGCAGGGGGCTATGGTCCGGGGCTGGGGGAACGTCCAGGGCATTGTCCAGCAAATGGGTGACACCCCGCCAGAGGAATCGGTGCTTAGAGGCTCTCTCCGCCATACTTTGGGTCTCTCGGGAGGGGCCTCGACTCCGTAGAATAGCCAGGGCAATGGCGCTGTCTATGCTCTGAGAGGAGAACACTCCTCCCGGGCTTTTCTTTCCCCCAGAGAAACGGGAGCTGTTGTCGTCAGGATCGCTTGCAGAATCTCCATCCGCCCTGGGGTAACGCACCGGCGGTGCGCCGAGGACCGGCGTGGGCGGCGGGGACACCTCCGGTACACGGTCGAACAAGTAGGCCTCAAGCCTCTCTTTCTCGTTCACCGTGAGTGCGGTCTGTGCCGGGCGGGAGTAAGGGGGTGGTGGGGTCTCCTTACCACTCCGCGGCTTTTTGATGACATGGGGCTCCTCTAGGATCGTCTCGGTCTCTGTCTCCGTGGCACTGGGAGTCACCACGGCGGTGGGACTCGTACGGGCCTCCGGCCGTATCAGCGCTCGCTGTCGGATGGTCTCCGGACTTGTCTTGGTTGCCAGCTTGCTTAGTTCAATAGCTAGCTGAGCCTTGGTTCCTTCCGATATGGTCTTTTCTTTGTCGTCCGCCACCTCCGTCAAAGTTCCCGAAGAGGCACCCCACGTGGTTCCGAACAAATCCCACGGCTCGGTTGGCCAAAGGTAAAACGTGCCACTTTTAGGGAATCGGGCCTTGGTGCTTGGTACCGCGCCCGGTATCCCGCAGTGTACACACAAACACCGAACGTATTCATGCTCCGCCACCTCCACTACCAGTAGGCCTCCTGGTACTTGGTGAATGGAAGTACTCATCTCGGACATGGTTCGCTCAGAGTGAAGACAGCTCAGTGTTCCAGCTCCTTGCTCCTCGAATGCCAGACAAAAGTGACGCTCTTCGCTCAGGTTTCCGGTCCCTCCCTTCAAGGGGGAGGAGGACTCTCCTGACTGGCCCCCTCCCTCTGGTGGAATCCAGAGGCGGGATCGTTTCCTTGTCAACGTGACGTGGCCGGACTTTTCGACCACTCACTACACAGGTGGGTGGGCTTTCGGCTTTCGCGCCGCTCCGCTCCCCCTGCCAAAAATCCGGGTTTGGCGCCAAATGGTTACACATGTCCCGCCACATTCTAATGATTGTCTCTGTGCACAACGCACGTGCTTGCTCCAGGCTTGGCGGGAACCGCCATTTTAGGTCACTGTCCTTGCTCCGCGGAGCGCATGTAGGGATGGCCGCCATTTTGGACTAGTCCCCCAAATGTCCATGTGCCCTATCCTCAATGTCTAACGCAGCGGTGCGCAAACTGTGGGGCGCGACCGAGACTACCGACGGGGGGCGCGGGGTTTACAGAGGCCCCGCGCGCTTCCCGAAGGCACTTAAATTAAGTGCCGGGGGAGCTGCAGGGCCTCTGTAAACCTAACTTACCGTGGCTCCGGCGGCTTCCTCCCTGCGTCGCCATGGCAACGCGGCGTCAAAATGACGCTGCGAGGTCATGTGACGTCACGTTGCTATGGCAACGTGACGTCATTACGCCGGAGCGCGGGTAAGTTGGGGTTGGGGGGGGGCGCGGGAGTGAGGGGACAGCCGGCAGGGGGGCGCAGGGAAAAAAGTTTGCGCCCCCCTGGTCTAACGGGTATCTCGTACCTAAAATACACTGACGGACTGTCAACTGTGTGCTCTGCATTCTGTTCTCACTAACTTTAGGTGGCTTGAACGCCAGGCTCAGCGGAACTCCTCTCCTCATTGCCCTATACTCGATATTTCCATGCAAGTGTTCTGTGGGGCACGTGTGTGGGTGATAGCTATGGTACCTCTTTTCTAGGTACGGGCTTCTCCTGCTTTTGGCCACTCATAGCGCGGGCCCTGGGCCATGGTCCCTGGACTGGTTAACAGGCTGACCCCCCCAGTTGCCTCACGCTACCTGCCTCAAGGGACTTGGTCAGCTCTAACTATTCACCCTTCCTATGCCACCTCCTATGGGCGCCCAAGGCGTACTGTGGGAGAGTCTACGCTCCTCCTGACTATCCTCGGTATATGCAATTGCGCCCATCCTTCTCCAACAAGTGCATGGAAAGTGCATCTCCTCTGCCTGTTCCGCCTTGCTATAAGCCGGTCCTGTTCTGACATCTCTCAGCAGCGCCTCCAAATGTAACCCTGCGTCCCCCCTCCCCAGACTCTACGTGATGTCTAGGGTGCATGGGGGCAGATTACATGCGGTGTGGTGCGTACCTGTGAGGAACAGGAGGGCCTGAGCTTCTCGCGATGTTGTGGGGGAGCCAGGGCCATGCTTCTGGGGTGGTAGCCTCCATGATCTCTTAGTGGTGCAGCGCCTCCATCTTCTATACTCCCAGGAATATGGGACAGGACCAGTATAGAAGAACCCCTTGGGTCCCGGGGTAGTACTTTCCAAGACACACACAGTCTTTATGGATGAAGAATAGTCTCTTTATTTGACAGAGCAACAATATCCCAACGATAGTGGCTTCCAACAGCCGCAACACAATAGCCAGGACGGGTTATACTTCACTTTCCTTCGCCCAGCTAATTCCTCCTCTCCTCCCCTCCAAGTACTCCTCCGGCAGGATGGTCTGAGTTAGGGCTTCAATACCCCGTGGCCCACCCCCGAGGTTAGCCTTGCGGTGGGTCTTGGATTCTCCCCATCACCCCCGGCAGTGGGGTGAGGGCATTGGTCCACCAAGTCTATAATTCTATCAGCTCTAATAACAGACGCTGACTCTTCCTGCTCTTCTCTCTCTCGCACTCTGCGCAGGGGGAACAACAACTACTCTCCGGAGTTGGCTGCTAAATATAGAGCTTGCCGCACCCCTTGTGATGTCAACAGGACCTCTCCTCTTGCTCATGCCTGCAGCAGAGTCCAGGCCTGCGTCTATCATTCAGGATAGGGCTATGAAGGGGGGAAAACCCAGGATGATTACTGGTGCCTGATCTTAACAGGGCTTACCACAGCAGAAGGAAGATAGGTATAGCCTGTGCTGTTTACAGGGGGCTACACAAGTATGGCAGCGCTAAGGATAATACACACTACACACCAAACAGTAGACTGGTCAAAGTATAAATGACAGTCTCAAAGCATCACACATCTGCATGAGCATAATGAAATCCCTAGATGTGTAGAACAGTAAAGTTAGTGAATAGCATATATAGGAAAATACCTAATGAACACCTATTGTATAACCTTGTATTTGTTATCAGTGTCCCTAATGAAAAAATGAAAAGTCACAGTCCAGAAAAATAGTTTGCATGAGTGCTGGGTAGCATAGTTACGTGAGCCATGGGTCAGGGGTCCTGCCTAGCACCCCCACTCCGACGCGTTTCGTCCAGAGACTTTGACTAGGTGTGTAGTGTGTATTATCCTTAGCGTTGTATAGGTGCCTTTGAACCCAATAACCAACTGTGATTTACTTTGACTTACCCTAGTGTTTTTTGAGTCACTATCCTATTCATGTTTAGGGTTGACAATGTGTGTCGCTCCCTAGTATTGTTCATCAGTGTTTCAGGGTAACACCCGTGACAGGGGTCCATGCCTCTTTTTTAAGTGTTTTTAATCATGTACTGTTTATTCATTTCTTTTTGCACTGTGTCAAATAAATAAACTAATATATCAATTGCATACCTGAGTGCTCCCATACGGGTTACTTTTTTTCTCTTTTCACTCATATATATATATATATATATATATATATAACACTGTTTCCCGCCCTCTATGGAAGATGTACTACTGTTTACTGCTGTTTGTGGTGCGTGCATACCTGTCAGGGTCCAGGAGAGCTGAGTGGTTCGCGATGGTGTGGGGAACAGGACAGGCTTTTAATGCTCTTGATGTTCAATTCAGGGTGTCAGCGCCTCCAGCTTCAGTGGACTCCAGTATTCCCAGAGACAGTCCCCACCAAAACAGACTTCCTTCACACCGCTGCCCAATAAATAGACTGTTACACAGCGGATGCAGATAGGTCACTGAGGATCCCAGGCCTCTGGATGGTGCTGGGCTCTCTGGTAGTCTTGAGGCCTCTGATCTCTCGGCTCAGTCAGCCCAGGTGGGACTGACTGGCCTGGCTCACTCCCAGTCGGTAGGAGCAGCACACACCTTCTCTCCCTAGGAGGGGTGGAAGAGAACTCCCTATATTTTGGCACTCCCTCTCTGAGACTCCAGAAGGGGAGGGCACAAGGTCTGTACCACTTCTGTCACTCAGAGAGTCAGCATGAGGGGGGGGGGGGGGGCGGTCAATGCCTACAGGCCTACAGTATAGCCTGTCACAGCCTGTAGCTACAAAGGACTTACGTGACGGGGGTAGAGAGGCAGTCTGGGCCAGCCATGCTACACACAACACACACACACACACACACACACACACACACACACACACACACACACACACACACACACACACACACACACACACACACACACACACATTCTGACTAAGAACCTATTTAAGAGTGAGGAGAGGGGTCCACACAGTTAAAGATGCCACATTGGCAACTTCTCACTATATTAAAATAGAGTGTAGGGAGATTATAGGTATGAACCTCACTTCTTTATTTAGATGATCTGCTACTACAGAAAAATGCATACTTAAGCTAATTTTACTGTAATTGATTACCTGCTAGAATTACACAATGTTTAGGTGAATACTTCCATAAGAACACACAAGCACTGGCACAATGAGAAATACATTCACTTACTTGGATAATAATTTATTATCAGCTCAAACATTTCTAGTTGCACAATAAAATAGAAGCTATTGGAAGGTTTCTTTTACATTTCAGGAGCTATAAAGCACAAACAATGACCCTGTCAGGAGGTATTTTCCCATTTGAGACATAATGTGAGCATAAGGATTTGAATTAAGAATATACCTCCTCGTCCCGAGAGGCTAATATTTATTTGAATGTATTGAAATGTTATTTTTATTTTATTGTGTAATTTTTTATCTCGGAACAAATGGGCAAAAGCACTATTTGCCATATTTGTCTACTAGTGTTTTTGCCCATTTGAATATGTGGTGATAGGGGTAGAGGGGGTTGGGGATGGAGGTAGTTGCCCTGGGGAGGGTGGGTAGACCTCCCAGGTGGGTAGTTTTTATTTTACTATTGGTGCCTGGGAAGAGGACCAGGAGGATGAGGAGGATGAAGATGAACACCGCCTTCATCCTGGCAGGGGCTTTTGCCCATGACTGCAAGTTTACATCTCCCGCATCACGTGACTGGAACATTTAAACTTGCTCAAGATATCATCAACCCCTACCTGTAACTTGGGAAGCACTGGGTCCCTGGGGCTAAAATGAATGCGGTTCAGCTCCAGAGCCCCCTTCCTGCTTCAATACTGTGTTATTTAAATGTTAATTAAAACTGCGCTATTGTGACGATGCTCATCTCAAATCAGGAGGCAGACCCGTAGGGCTGAGGTAGGGATACAAATAAACTGACCACAACCCAGGGACAGAGTCCTGTAAGAGTATCCGTAGTCACTATGGAAGCAGGGGTCAGGGCTGGCGGCAGAGTTGCAAAGTCCAGGGGACAGACAGAGGTCAGGGCTGGTGGCAGAGGTACAAATTCGAGGCGGCAAGCTGAGGTCCGGGCAAGCGGAAGGCAACGAGGTCGGGGTCACGGTCCAGGGTCAGCAACAGGAATTCAAAATAAGCAAGAGGATAAGGCGTAACTACAAAGACCGACAGGAGCTGCAAACACACAAAACTTTTCTCGGCGACTCCCTATGGTAACAGGTAAAGCAGGCTGCCAGTACCCAAAATGGCCACAGAGAGCAGAAAGGGCAGGAGAGAGAAAAAATCTGAACCAAAGTGAAAACCCAGAATGGATCAAGCATTCTGGATCAAGCAGAATCCTTACAGCACAGTAAGAGCTGTGCAGGGATTTTCAGCTTCTTTATGTGCAGCTCCTAAAGACTACTGGAGCGAAATGGAACGTTAAGTTAATTTCGCTCGTTAAGCCACTTTTAAGCAATTTTTCTACAGATCCAGAGAGTGGTGACAATGCGAATTTACTTTGTTGCAGTCCAATAGTTGCTACAGTAATCCATTTTTTAATGAAATGCTTCTTTAAAATACAGCATTTGGCATCAGAAGACATTTTGTTAAAGCTGCAGTTCAGGCAATATCCTGCATGTGTTTTTTTAATAAATCAGTTCTGTAGTAAGAAAAAATACTTTTAGCACTTTCTGTTTTAAAAAAAACAACTTTGAAAGACCAATTTTCTTGTATTCTATTTTAGAAGCATGCTTGTTCCTATAGCAACTATTTACATTCCCCATATTTAAAGATGTCACCAAACTTTGCCGATCAATAGACGGAGAACGAATTAACCGGCAGCTATGCAGTTTTTTAGGTAAGTAGAGATTGCCCAGATAAAACTATTGAAGTTAAAAAAAAAAACTAAAAAAAAAAAAACGGGAGCCTGAACTGCAGCTATAATAACATGATAATCATGGGATGATAATAAATATAAACTTGATCACCAATCATTCAAGATCAGTCTCTAACCGTAGTATATCCCTTTTGACGCTCCTTCGATCTAGGCTTCTAGTTACATTACATAAAATTACATAAAATTACATGGCACATAGTGAACAGAGTACAGAGAGTAAAATTCCATTCTTCTTCCTTTAAAGTAAAGGGGTTATACAAATAAGCGGAAAGGCACAGCAATACTGTCAGCTTATAATCAGAAACATGTGTTACCTGTGAGCAGGGATGGACACTGATTAATTACAACTATATTATATAAATTCCCCTTTTTGTTACCTGCTGTCACCCAATAACGTTTACAGAAGTTAAAAGAAGTTCTCTGTGTGCACAGAAAGTGGATGAGTTTAACTGCCTGATCCTACTCATTAGCTACAGTGAGCCTGGGCCAGAACAGGGGCCGAATGCCTGTATACAATATATTGTCAAGGACGTTTGTGTATCATTCCTCGTCAAGGTAGCTGTTTACAGATGCAGCCACCAGTATTAGATCACTTGCCTTGGAAAATCTGGGGCAATCTCACAGTAAATGCCTCAACATTTCTGTGAGATTCTTAATGGCCCATCGGATTTACACAGCAGGGGGTCCCTGCAGTCCCATTCAAACTGAATGAGACTGCGGGGACCCCTGCTGTGTTAATTCGATGGGCCATTAGGAATCTCACAGAAATATTGAGGCATTTACTGTGAGATGCCTTCGTTTATTTTTATTTTTACCAAGGCAAGTGATCGGATACTGGTGGCTGCATCTGTATATCACTCCAAATAATGGGGATTACATTTTCTCTAACTCTGATAGGAGGCTGCAAAATAAGTCCAAATATGAGCAGTGAAGGTGGCATATTTTCTAGCTACAGGGTAGTCCACTCCTGTCTTCGAGAGCTACCAACAGGTCAGGTTTTCATGATATCCCTGCTTCAGCACAGGTGGCTCAATTAGTGGCTTAATCTTTCACTGCACCACCTGTGCTGAAGCAAGGGTTATCCTGAAAACCTGCCCTGTTTGAGGACTTGAGTTGGCTACCCCTGTTGTAGCCAATTTTGAAGCACTGAGCTGTTTTGTACAGTAATCATGCAGTAACTTAAAAAAAAAGTCCTATTTGGTTTTACAATTAGATGTTCATGTTTTCATTGTGAAAAATAAAAATGTCCTGTATTCTATACATTTAAAAAAAAGTCTGGCTAAAAATACTGTTGCAAAAACGTTAAAAGGAAAAATATTACAAGATAAAAATATGAATGATAATATGATAAGGTGTATGACTTGTTTTAAATATCTAGATCGTTTGCTGGTTTCTTGTCAATTATTTCAATGGCTATTATACATTAATGTTTAGATAGCACTAAAATACTATGTGTCAATTAATCTGTATCTCGTTACAAAACTATTTGTTCAGCAGATTTTTTATTCAACTCCAAATGAAGGGAAAATATTCATTCTTTCTGCTCTGTTTTCTTTACCAAAGTAAATGTTACACTGACTATATTTATTGCTCTTTCAAGAATCAAATCAAAGACATATCTACATCTACATACAAAGCAAATATTGAATGAGACAGATATTACGGTTAATAAAAGAGATAAAAGTAAGGCAAAGCACATTTCTACCAAGCTCTCTTTGTAATTAGCACTTCAAAGAAATCTGTGTTGGGAGCAAGTATGAATACAGAAGTTATCAATTATAAAGTGACAAAGGAAAGGGGTCCAACACTTGGTAGCATTACTTTAATTGGAAATAAAATGAGTGACTGTAGCCTTAGGGCTTGACCCCGCTGCCTACTACAGCGTCCGCTGTGGCGGACGCTGCACGCACGAGAGCCCTCCCCTCAATGGCGCCGGGCCCGCTGCGAGGGGGGGCCGCAGCGCTGAGGCGCGAGCTGCTCCTGCTCTCAATAGAATTGAGAGCAGGACTCGCGTCGAGCGATACGGCACGCCCCCCAGCGGTTCAGCCAATGAGGGCGAACCTGCCGGGTGACGTAATGGCCGCGCTCCCGTCACTCCCCCGCCACGCCCCCCCGGTCTCTCTTCCTGCAGCTCCCTGCAGACCAGGTAATCGGCTGAACGCGCCGCCAATCTCGCGGGCGCGCGTTGCAGCTGAGTTACCGGGGCCTTAGCCTTAGGCTACGGCCCCTCTAGCGCTGACCGCGCTCATGCTTGAGAGCGGTGACGTCACCAGGTCTCCAAGCATGAGTGCCGGGTGTCCTGGCTATTTCGGAAGCGCGCACGGGGGGGTGATGCAGGCAAGTTGAGCTCGCTCGAAAGTTAATTTTTTTGGTTTACCCATGCGTGGGTGAGCGTGTGTGCCTGCGACCGCATCAGCGGGGACTTACATATATAGATATATGTAAGTAAAAGCGGCAAGGGCCGCCCGCTCAGTGCTAGCAGGGACGCAGCCTTATAATGTGTATGCATGACATACTTTAGATCAGCGGTGCAAAAAGTGGGGGGCACGAGATTTTTTGGGGGGGGGGCATGGGCAGTTGCAGAGGCCCCACGCTCTTCCCCGAGGCATTTAAATTAAATGCCGGAGGATTACGTGAGGCCTCTACAACTCACTTACTGGGATTCAGAAGAGTTGCTGTGACACATTGCCGTGGCATCATGCGGAGTGATGTCACACGCCCGTCTCCATGGCAATGGGGTCACGTGACCCCACTGCGTCATTTGACACCACCAAACAAGGTAAGGGGGCGCGAGAGCGAGGGGTAGCTGACAGGGGTGTTGCAGCTCCAAAAGTTTGTGCTCCCCTGCTTTAGTTAATGATTTGTTGCTTAAAAGGAAGATTTGCAAGTATCATACTTTGGCTAGTCCTAGTGGCCGCTACTGCACGTGCTTTGGTGTGCGTGGCGGGAACAAGATCCGCTCCTCTATGGTGCCAGGCCCAGTAGCTACCTGCATGCACATGTAGGATTTTGTCTTTTCTTGTGGCGACGGAGCACTGGCCAAGTCATGGCGGCAGTTCAACCAATGAGGGTGAACCAGATGCGTGACGTCATGGCCGCAACCCCGCCATGACCTCCCGCCCCCCTCCCCCATTGCGATCTCCTTCTCTTCTCCTGCAGCTCAACCACAGACCAGAGATCGCGGCTTTCACCCGTGCACGCGCCACCAGGCGCGCGTGCAGCAGTGAACACTGGGGCCATAGCCTAAGGGGCATATTCATCAAGATGAGATACAGGTTTTCACACCCCAATGCACCAGTGACTGCCTTTGCCTTGAATTAACTCCACATGGAGGTCTTATGCTCTGCATTGTGGCTTATTAAATCACAGCCCTCAGGCTTTATTAAAAAGGGTCCAAAGTGGTGCAATATGTGGCATTGGACCTTATTATAAGGCCCAAAGGGTTTAGTCCCGACTGCAAAACTAGGAGAAAATCAGTGCATATTTGATGATGATGAATACTATAGAAAGCACTAACACTAATATATTTCTTTTGCATTGATTTTGCCCCAGTTTTGCAGCCGAAATACTTTAGTAAATAACCTTGCAACTGTGAATAAGACCAGGGTTAAGTCCAATATCGGGCCTTGGCTTTGATGCTTTGTTCTGTAATCTAATGCAAACCCTTATAGCACGCAAAAATCCTACTTTATTCTGACAACAAATTTGGCTAGAAAAATGCAATCAAACTTTTGGAATATAAGCTCTTAATAGACATGCAAAATCCCCTCCATGTTTTAATAGAGACAAATGTATACAATATAAACATTCTAAACATGTGGCAGTTCCATTAGAGCAAAATAAAATTTGCCATTAGATCTATTAATGAACTAGTTAGACGACTTTCCATGGAATGCATCAAAGACTTTCCATAGAATGCAGCAAATGCCATTAATTTTGAATGACTTGCTGATAATATTGTCAAAAGCCTGAAAGAAGTTCATGATGGAGGCCATCTCAAAGTAGATGTACATGTATTTTTTTAAGTAGATGTACATGTATTTTTTTTAAATCTTTCTACTAGTTGTAAGTGAGAATTGTTGGTCAGGAGTGTTGAAGACATCCATTTTTTGTTATACCATATTCCCATGGGGTCTGAGGCACAATAAAAGACTTGATACAAAGGGGATTCATGCTGAAATCTGCATCCTTCAAAAGCCAAAAGAAAACTTTGTATATAACTAGCTAATAGCATAGTGAAACTGACTGTCATGGAACCAGAACTACCTTTCTGACTCACCCACCTCTCTCCTGTGCAGCTTCTGCCTGTCAGATCTTATTCCCAGCTGCATGGAGTTTGCACACACATACTGTGCCTGTGTAACTTGCAACAATGTTGTATTTCTTGCCTCTGGGCATGGAAGCAGTGAGCTGCTACTACAGCCCCTGAGATACTCACCAGAATGGGTTAGTCTGCCCCCCCTCCTTTATGGCCTATATAGTCTGTCCCGAGGCTATCACCTTTACCCACACTGCCCCTCACTTCCTTTTCCACCCTGGAGACAGTGAGTACAGAACCCCTTCTCTGTTCATCCCCCATGGTGAAGCCATCTCTTTTTACCGGTTTCTAACTAATAATCACCACTACATACCATCCACAAGTATCTGTATTCTGCTGCTTTTCCCAATAAAGTGGAGGAAATATTACAGGGCTTGGAGTGATTTAAAAGGGAACTGTGTTAATGCTATCGGGAGCCATTCACACATGAAACGTGACCCTGGCTTCAGAAAACTGACAATTATAATAAAAACATGTAGCACTTCTCTGAAATAATAGAAATGAACATGGAGTGATTAAAAACTTCTCAATATTATTTTTTATGGACTAAAAACTAAAATAATGTTGCGTTATCAGGGCACAGAAAAGCTGTGCTGCAAAATAAGTTAGCAGTTTATCAAGTTTCCATTTTTCTGTGTACAATGCAACAGATGTTTTTTTTTTTTTTAGTGTAAAGCAGATATAAGGGTCTATGCTAGTAGCCTTCATATCCCACTTATCGAGGCTTTTTAGCTGTTATCGGCCAAAAATGCCTACAGCAATTCAGTAAGCGTCGATAAGTGGGTTGAATCGCCAATTTTTTCTGCCGTCTAAAACAAATCTCCAAGTAAGCGTCGATAAGCCACTTATCGCCAGTTTAGAAACTGTGCAATTCTAGTAGCCACGATAAGGTTAGTGAGGCTTATTGAGGCTCTAGAATGGCGATTTCCTCCCAAATTCCTCACGCCAGAAAAGGCTGGCGTGAAGCTGGTGAGAAGCTTCAGAGGCGGCGGGGAGAGATGGATTTAGAAAAAAATGCATTTTTCCTGCATCAGATTGATGCTGCGGGGTCTCCGGAGCTGATACACATTAATATCAGCACCGGAGACCCCTGGCATGAATCAGGTGCATGAAAAATCCATTTACAGGCAACTTCTTTACCTTAGCGCGCATCAAGGGATTAACTTCCAGTGTCTGGTTTATTGTGGGTAGCGGAGGTGGGTGAAGGTGGTATTTGGCCCTTGGTGGTAATGAAGGGGCTAACCCCTCCCGCTACCACCCGGTAGGCCTAAACATCCATCCTCGGGGCTACTACCCCTTCACCCAATCCCTCTACCCACAATAAACAAAAATACACACAACAACCCTACTACCCACCTCCCAACACATACAGTACAGTAATGGGCAAAATAACTATTATCCAGATATGGATAATAGCTCATTTGCCTATTCTAAAATCAAATATTAGCCAGCCAGCACAAATAAAGTAAATACAACTTTCTACTTAACCCTGACATCAGGAAGGGCATTCTCATCAGCATACTCCAGGTTCATGTCCTCCGTTGCCAGCAAGAGTACATGAAAAAATACAATCTAATGGCCCCTAACCCCTTAATCACTTTAGCGATTAATAACCGCTATAGTAATTAAGGGGTTAACCCACCCTCCCCCGCAACCCACCTGGGAGGCCTAACCACCCACCCAAGGGCCACTATACCCACTCTCTACTCATTGATTGGCACAGTGGTACTGTACATCATACCCATATGTTTCTTTCAAAACTTTTAATCTGGTCTGTAACTGTTACATATGCCTATAATATATATTATCTCTAACTGTGCATGCAATGTCTTGTATATAATGTATACCCTGTTCACTTATGTAACTGTATTTGTAACCATGTATTATTTGTCTTAACTCTATGCCCAGGACATACTTGAAAGCGAGAGGTAAATCTCAATGTATTACTTCCTGGTAAAACATTTTATAAATAAATAAAATAAATATAATATGGGCATGATAAGCCACTATAGCAGTCAATGGCCAACCTATTAAAACAATCAAGCACAACAATACACAACAATTAAAGAAATAAACAAGCACCTAAACACGGTAAGAAAAAATGCACAAATATGCACCAGGGATTAGTTAATGGTAATTAGCACCTAAACACCACAACAATAATAGAACTAAAAAGCCTCAACTACACATCGATAAAATTATTCTAACACCAAAACCACTAAAGAATAAAAATAATATTATACCAAAATAATAGAATACAATTAAAAAAACACCTAATCCAACAATACAAATCAAGAAATAAAACCGCTAGCCCATCCACAAATCTACTAAAAACAAGCCAACCAAATTCCAAACAATTTAATCAAAACAATAATCAGAAATAGAAAAAATACCAATCAATACAAAACAAGCATTTTCCAAAAAATGCATTGCCTGTCACTGTATTTATCTGTACCCTGGGCACAGATTAATACATTAGCATATAGCCAAGGTGTATGAGGCTCTCTCTCTCCTTGCTGGTTTTATGTGCCGTTAATAAAGGATTTTTTTTGTACCCGATTTGAGCAGTCCAGCTACTACTTTTTTCTTCCCATGCTTATGTATCGTCTCATACACCTTGGCTATATGGACATCTTAAAAGACTGGAGCACCCGGACGGTTTAAGAAAAAGACTTCCAATTGAGTGAGTACACATTTATTTCAATCACTCACTAGCATTATTGTCTCTAACACTAAGCTCATGCAGTACAGTGCAGGTTAACAAATTTGGTGCCTTGTGGAATAGGCCAGTTGACTTGCGGGCTAAGTGTAATATTTGAGAACACTACAAGAAACATGTTAACAGCACAGTTATTCCTAAGTGTTTCTGTGAGTCACATCATCTGTATACAGTACTACACCGTCTGGGATTTATTTCCTCAATAATATAAATATTGGAATTTGCCTCTGGAAAGCATCGCTTGGGGGTGTTTCACTCCCATTTTTCTCTTGCTTAACACATTAGCAGTCAATGAAAAACATAAAAAGAAATAAATACAATAAAAAAAACCTGAAAAAAGACATTTAGATACATTCAATATTTATCTTACCTTTAGAAGTCTTCACCCTCTGAATCCCGGCATATCAGGAAGCTCTAGACCCGCGACGTCATCATCCGCAATTCGTCTTCATCCTCCTTGAAGAACAGCATCAGGTATCAAAATCTTCTTCTATCTTCTTTCTCCTCTCCTTCTATCTTCATCTGTCATTATTTTCTTCTTTTCTTTCATTTTCTATCTTCTTTCTTTCAATCTAAAACCCCATGGTAAATCCAAAACAGATGTTGCCACGTCGAGATCTTCCGCTAAAATGAGACATTCAGGCCTTACATAGGGCCTGTGACGTCACATTTTGGGGTCAGATGGTACAGCTCCAATCCAATTGGACACTGTATCCTGTGCCTGCCTCTTTTTTTTTTTTTTTAAGGATGTGATGTCATTTCCAAGGGAGGTACATCACATCCTTAAAACCACATGGCTGATATCACATGGTATTATAGCCAATGGGATTGAAGACAATCCCATTGGCTCCTGTACTATGTGATATGTTCCATGAGTAAAAAGGATGTGACAGCATCCCTTAAAGTGAGTTTTACACATTCTTAAACAACTTTGTAATAAGGTATATGCTAATAAAGATACCCATTAGCATGGTACACTTTCATAAAGTTTGCAATGGTCACAAAATATAGTAGTCCCCTCTTTGGCAACTAATGTTGTGTGTATACTTGTATTGGGTATCTCCAAATACAAGACAAGAACAGCAATGTGTAAATCAACAAATCAGTTCATACTGTACATCTCCAACAACTTGTTACCTATTTACTAAAAATGATGGGGGTGATTAAGTATTTTCATCGATCTGGTGCTTCAGGGCTTAATGTTAGTTAGAGATTATGTTAAAAATACAAGAAATTGGGTTTATGACAGGTGAAGACCATTCCTAGGTTTGTGATGATCTATAAAGAGGGTTTATTATAAGTTTTATATGCAGGCGTGCATGTGGAGAGCACAGACATAACGGTAAAGATGGCACCTGTCTAAATATTAGAGAAATTAAATTATGAGGCCTTTTATATAAAAATTTCAGGAGAGCCTGTTTACGTCAGGAGTGGGTCTTATGTTGTTTCAATGGGGAAGAAATAGTACAAAAGTCTCACCGAGGTAATATGAAAATCAGAATTCAACAGAGGTGTGTTTTGGGATCAGAACACGTGAATTCTCTTCTATTCCAGTGACCTCTCTGGGACAGAACCTATGACATATGGTAACGTATTGTACAGTATATGGATTTCTGTTAGTTTTATCCTTTTATTTTAAGTAACTGTTCTGCATCTATTGTACCTATGTTCTTGTAATCCTTTTAGGTAATCTAGTACTATATTTTTGTATATTAGAACCAAACTTTAAGAAGTGATGCTTCGGGCTCTGATTGAACTGGTTGCACGCTTTGTAGAGAGTAAAGTAACATTTTGGACACATTTTTCTATAACAGATTTTTGTGTGTTAAGTGCATAGATTTTCTTTAATAAACAGGGACCTGAGACCATGGCAGATATATAATTACATATTTTTGCATGGGTGGTGGAAGCGAATAGATATGATTGCAATCGAGTAAGGGGTTAACTAATTGAGTGTGCCTTGCGCAAGAGAAAAGTGAGTTGGCTAGAGTAGCCATGTGTATTAACCCTGGTTGCATATCTAAGTCACGTGCGTACAAGTGTGCTGTCCATGACAGGTGGTATATTGGGACAGATTGAGGGGAGATTGTGTTCATTTGAGAGCCCTTTGCGAAGTTGAAAAGTGGGCCAGCTATAGAGCTGTGTATTAACCCTTGTCACATATGCAGGTTATATGCTCACAGGTGTGCCGTACGTAACAATCTACTATTTCAACTATTACTAAACTTCCAGGCATTATCTATATTAGAAACTGGCACTATACACAATACTATTTTAACTAGGCTCAAAATTGGTGAAGCTTGATGTTCTCCCCACATGGCTCTGAAACCAAATTAGTTGATAGCAAAGTTATAAATCCAACATTTCTTTAAATTGGCTTATGGTCCAGATACATGTGCCAGTGCCACCTATAGATCTAATGTTTCTATGTGAAAGACAAGTTTGCAAATTTTATATGGCTAAATATCGAGGAACACAGACAGAGAACGACGAAGAGCTGGCAGTGGTAATGGCAGGATTAAGCACACACACACAAATATTTAAAAGGGCCCCGAGATACACACACAGGTAGGAAGGAATACATGCACATCCACTGATAAGCATGCACATACAAGGCAGACACACACCCATAATACATACAAGAGACGCACACACTTAGGCTGCGCCTATAGTGCCCGCGACGGGCGACGCGGCGCCGGCCAAAAACAAATACATTGCTGCCGCCGCATGCTCTTATAGTAAGCGCGACGTCGGCAATGCAACAGAGCGACGTTGCGTCGCGGACTTTGGAAGCCGGGAATATTTGATTTTTAACAAATCAAATGCCCGGAAGCCCGCGACGCCGCCGCAAAGCAAAATATAACTTTCGCTAGCGGTGACAGCAACGGTTGACATCAACCGTCCCGACGCATCGCCGGTCGCGAGCACTATAGGCGCGGCCTAATAGCTTACAAAATGGCTACAGGAGCTTGGCCAAGCCATGCAGTCACACTGCAGTTGCTCACTACAATGCTGATATATTGTATCCATAGATGCAGGAAAACCAGTATGATCTGGTAGAGGGTACATCAGTGTAGTAAGGCTGGGTTTTAATAATTATAGTTAGACACTCTTATCAGACCTTTTTACACCAGACCCTGATTACACCACCCTTCACAGTTTATCATCAAAGATGTTGAGAATTCAAAAGATATCTGGGGCTCAAAAAATATTCCAGCAGCAAAAAAGAGACTGGTGCGGTCTCCTTGAAACTTGAGATACTATGTATCAAATGTATGGATAGGATCAGGCCCATAAATATTTATGTGGAGTATACTGGCGGGGGTATCCAGAGGTAGACAATAAGATAACGCCTACATGGGCCCACTCATAAGAGTGTGCAGCATCCAGGGAGTATAAATGGCGTAGAATTTTCTTATGTCCTTTAAATACGTGATAAACACCCCCTAAACATCCATATGTTTCCTCTAATAAGCTAAATGACTATAGCCACACAAAGTCAGATGTACCGTAATCTTCTTGAATCTGGGCCTGATCGTTAGAATGGTCTATTTGCCAAGGATCCAAAAAAGCAGTTTTTTGTATCCAAGTCATCCTCCTCCTTCATTTTGGTGGTGCGTTGCAGTTTTTTCGTGTTTTTTTTTTATTATCAAAGATGGAGTCATTGCTTCCTATCACCATATCTTTCAGTCTCATGTTCTTTTGCTATTTACTACATATTCTTATACATTAACGCCTCCGACCAATCTTGAAATACATGAATGTAGTGGAGGACTTGTTGGGGTTTGCACTTGTGTGGAAGAATGTTCCCCATTTCTCACCAAAATGATTCACCTAAACGACCTCCCTTTTATGATCAATTAAGAAATAATAAAAGCTTAATAATGGTAATAACTTGCAATCTTTAATATAGCATTGATGGTCAAGAATAGGTGTGTATTATTTATTGCATTTGTAGATATAGTTTTTGCTTGCTGCAAGTATTGATTTTGAACCATATCCACCAACATATAATTGGGTAAGATTAAGAACACACGTAGATAAAATTGGTCCCATTATATCTTCAACTTAAAGGTGATACCTGAACAGCAAATCATTTTCTGATCTATCCTATCAATTGAAACACCCTCAAAACATGGTGGTATAGATTTTCAAAGATAACAACTACTTATTAACACAGGCATCACTTACTTAAAACAGATATACGACTGAAAGCTTTTTTGAAGTAGCACTAAAGGAAAAGGTGTTAGGAAAATGTGCGAGATCTCAAAGATGAACTAAAGCAGTGCCAGACATTTAATTATAACTTAAGTTTTTCTTCAACTTGGCATCTCACATAAAGAAAGTGAGAATTTAAATAAAGCAGTCCTGTAATAATGCACGGTACAAGGCGTAGCTCATGTTGCTAACTCTGTCGCCAGAAAATGAACAGGTTTAAAGCAGTCATTTGTGCTGCTAATGTATTTTTTATATTGTTTGAACTGTGGGCCTTTATGCAGAACAACCGCTGTCTTACCTCCATTAGCTACCTGGTTCAGATGATCGTCATTTCTCACATTCTGGTATTTTTGGGGGGGTTAAAATAGCTACCAACAAAAAAAATCAGTGGCCCACCATGTTTGGCTCACAAGCATGAACGTGCCCAGCGACACTCTTCGAAAGCAATAAAATGTCTCTCTAACGTAAAGGATTCTCCAAGTACTATGTGACTATTGCTGTACTAAACAATGAGATTCATTAGTTCTGAGCCGCCAATAAAAAAAACAGGGTTATGAGAAAGAACTCAGAGACCAACCAAATATGTATTTTTTGTATGTTGTTTCTGTGATTAGTATTGTTGGTTACATTACAACTAAGGAAAAGAGGGCACAAACAAGACTAATAATGTTCAGCTGGAAAGTGTACAGTGTAAGTGAAGGCTGTTTAATAACTAGGAAAGATAGACTGAAATTTACATCTCATTTTTATGTATGTCGTGGGACCTAGACATCTTGTATTCTTACACAGGGCAACAAGTTGATCTTTATAGGTTAGTGGCAGAGGGTGCTGGATAAAAATGCAAGCTCATGATATTTGCCAGGAAGTCTGCAAGATATTAGTACAGTAATTGGAATTTAGCATTAGACAATAACCTATTGTACATTATAAAATTCCCAAATGTTCTGCAGCATGTTAAAAACAAATTTTATCTACATACTTTTAGGATTTTGAAATTCCTTTTTACCTTTACACAATGATTTATGAATATGCTCTCAGCATTTAATTGTTGTACTCAATGAATGTAAAAAGTGAAACAGGAACATATTGAAAGGAATACAAAAATATATACTACCATTTACATGAATTATTAGCAATTATCACCAAATTATCCAGGATGTAGTTTAGCAACCTGTAATGTGGTTATTAAAACTGAGTTTTTCTTTAAATGAAAAAAAGTTTTTTGAGCTGCAGTCTGTGAAATGCTGTAGCTGCAATGTAACATTATATTACTAAGTGTAACACATTATTGTTACAGCTTTAAGAGTAATAGAAAGTCTGCTGTTTCGAACACAGAAATAGATCTGTTTGTGATACTTTGTTGCCAAAGGGCAGAGCTCAAAAAGTTGTGTATCAGAGCCTGTTTCAAAAAAGGAAGGGGATATGACTTATGACTGTAGCAACCACAGGATGATCAGTAAATTAAAACAAAATAATTTAAAATGGCATTAGGCGTTAAACAAAAATTGCAGACAGTATTATCTAATACTACAGAATTGATTTATTTAAAGAAAAAAATTGTATTTTTCACATTTTGCTGCTTTCATGCATTTCATTTAGAACTGCTACGGTGTAGATAGAATCCAATGCTTTTTCGTAGTCTATAAATCCTAAAATGAGTGGTAGATGATATTAATTACTTCGAAAATTACTTCTTGTACAACTTTTGGTCCATTGTGTTGCAACCACCACAAAATCCTGCTTGTTCTCCAGGCTGGGCGATGTCCAGGGTATGTTGCAGCTGAATAGTGAGTATCTTCATAAAAATCGTGTATGTGATTGGAAGTAGACTGATTGGTCTGTAGTTCTTGAGGTCTTTGTCTCCTTTCTTGTGGATGAGGATAACCATGGCACTGATACATTTTTCTGGAATTGTCCTGTTCTTCAAGCAGCAGGTAAAGAGTTTTGAAAGGATTTTCTCTAATTCTTCCCCAGCTTCTTTAAAGATTTCAGTTGTAATTCCATCCACAAGCCTTCACATTCTTCATGGATTTTATTGCTTTTGCCACTTCTTCTGGTACATCATTGGTGGTTTGTTCTTCCTCTTCCTCTGAAGGATTATGCACTCCATTTGCTATGTTCTGGTACAATTTCGTGTAAATGTCCTAAACTCTCTTTATGAAACGTGCACAGTCTTTTATTGCTGATCCATTGTCTTGTTTGTGTGCAATGATTTGCTTTGTCCCAATTATGAGTCTCTGCTTCATCTTCTTTACGATTTTGTTATCACCATAACATTTTCTTACATCTTCAGTTATACGTTTGCTGATCATCTTGCACAGCCCTACGTATTTAATTTATTTATATATAATGATGGCAATAAATTTTTATTTGTGATTGTGGAGTCATCCCTGAAGATAATGCAAACAATTTATAGTAGTTATTTATGGGAAATTAGTCAATTTTATTTGCACACAGAACAGCACGTTGATCATTACATCTGAAATTCCTTCAACACACGAGTTATCAGTCTAGCTGGATATCTTATGTGTCCTGGAACAAGTGTTACAGTTGTCATTGATAAACATGGCTCAATATGAGTGATGTGGAGTTATACATCCTGAGATTCCAACATATATCATTCCTAAGTACTATCTACTCCCACTTCTGTATAATTCTCATTTCAGGAGAAAAGAAACAGATGTCCCATAAATATACACTTGAATATCAACCTTAGAAACAGTGAGTAGTATTTTGGGAAGAGTTGCATGAGAAAGTAAGCTTGGTGGGTCAATTAACAAACCAGGAATTTATAAACATGATGAAATCTTCCCATTCCCTGTAGTTCAGTTTAAATTACTGCGTGCAAAAGTTGTACAGCAATAAAAGGGATTATGATATTTCTGTGATAGCGTGGAATTCAGTTACACTTAAGCTCTCAGCATTTAATATGAATCAGTAAATTGATATATCAAGGCATACCGTGATGTCGTGGCAAAGTTCCTTATGTTCAATTAAATAATATTATTGATAATTTACAAAACTAAAGTACCCAATCCAGAATAAAATAAATCATATGAAGAAATGTGGTGGCCCTTTTAGACCAGGTCATTTTCACCGTTCTAAACGGTTGTAAACTACCTTATTGTCAAATGCAGACACTTAACTTAGGAGGTGCAATGTATTAGTTACATATACTTAGTGATACAGTATACAGCAGGGGGGCGCAAACTTTTTTGCCTGTGCTCCCCTGCTGGTGGTTCCCCTCTCTTGGCGCCCCCCATCCCCCGCTTACCTCGGCGCTGGCGGCATGACGTCACGTTGCTATGGCAACGTGACGTCACATGACATTGCGGCATCATTTGACGCCGCGTTGCCATGGCGACGCGTCTAAGACACCGCCGGAGCCAAGGTAAGTCTGGTGTACAGAGGCCCTGCAGCTCCACCGACACTTCATTTAAGTGCCTTCGGGAAGTGCGCGGGGCCTCTGTAAACCCCGCACCCCCCGCAGTCAGTCTCGCACCCCCCAGTTTGCGCACCGCTGATATACAGTATGTAAAATAAGATCCTCAGGTACTCTAAAAGAAATGGAAAGTTACGCACAAGAGAGTTTAAATCAGCCTAAAAGGAATACATATGGAGGTACTTATTAAGAATAATTTTTGCATAGGACCTTGTACTGAGTTGACTAAAACTAGAAGGAGACAAGAGTGTATCATTGGAATGCATGTTATGCCAGAGGGAACCATGGATAACTTTCCCGGAGGACTTTACTATATTTAACCATCAAGCTATGCTACCAAGTATAGCTCAAACCCGTTATAGAGTGATCAGCTACAACGCAAATCCGCTTATATCGCGGTCTGATCATGGCTCCCGATTTGAAAAACCTCCATTTTGTCACGCGAGGACTTACCGGCATCTAGATCTCTCTCCTCACTTCATCGGGCTGTGTCCATGTGCTCTCCTCACTCTCCAGCTGCCCACGTGCTCTCCTCTCTGCAGCTGTCGTGTGCTGTCTTGTGCTGCGTCATTTTTTTTTTAAAACATTCAATTCAATGCTTTATTTTACTAATGGACACATACACACACCATGTGGGAATTGAACATTAATACATTTTGTATAATACACATGCAGGGATCGAACTCAGGACCTTCCATATACTGATACAGCTGCAGAGAGAAGAGCACGTGGACACAGCCTTATGAGGAGAGCGAGGAGAGCTGACATCTGCAATGAGGAGAGAGATCTAAATGCCGGTGAAATTTTAACGCGAGCCCGGTTTTAACGCGTCTCGGGGTTGTGGACCCCAAGGACCGCGTTATAACGGGGTTCAGCTGTACTAAGTAAATGAATGACTAAAATTCCCAGTATAGTGATTGTTCCAGTTGGATTTGTGTTAATTAATAAAAGACAATTTCTACAAAGTTCCTATTTCATTTTGTTCCTGTAACCTTTCCGTGTTTCCAAATGTATTTACACAGATTAGCATTCCATTTCTAAACCTATACATTCAACCAAGCAGAAATGACCAAAGAGCCTAATTCTATATATGCTGTCCATACATTCAACTAGTTGGTTCCATACTTATAACTCAACTGCTCTTCATGTGAAATTAGGTTGTAAAGGGACAGGAAGGGATTACACTAACAGAATTTCAATTTAAAGTCTTACATACTGTGACGATGGAGAGGATTTGGCCCGGGATTAAAGGGGTTACACCCCAATTGGCCACTCTCTAACCTCACCAGGGAGACAAGGGGTTAACTGGACTGAGGTCCAGAAATGTGATTTAACCCTTGTTATGACCTGTAAATGTATATAATACGCTCATAATATATATTTTCTTTAACTGTGCATGCAATGTCTTGTATATAATGTATACCTTGTTCATTTATGTAACTGTATTTGTAACCTTTTCTTTATTTTGTTTTACTCTGTGCCCAGGACATACTTGAAAACGAGAGGTAACTCTCAATGTATTACTTCATGGTAAAATATTTTATAAATAAATAAATAAATAATTCTCCCCTGTTCCATTGTAAGGTCTGTGTTAATCAGTGTCTGCATCACATACCCACTAGAATCCATCCGGGAGCACAAGGGTTAATAGTTCTTTAATGTTTATAGCTCTTGGTGTAATTTTCTCGCCTTTTCAGGCACCATTTTGCAGGTCCCCATTGGCCGCCATTAGGGCTCAATGCATTTCAATAGGAATTTGTGCTGTTTTAGTCCTGTTTCCTGTAGTGACCAGCAGGTGGCGTCCGAGAGGGAGAGCGGCGGTTTCCCATTGAAAGTCAATGGGCTCATTGACTTCAATGGAGATGCCTCGAGGTAACCTAGTTGGCTGCCGTCCAGACCGCAAACCGCAAAGCGGATACAATGTCCTTCAAAAGAGCTAAACTCACTGGGTCAAGTTCAACGTCAATTAGCGGGGGAATAAACAGTTCTAGGGCACCTAGGGATAGAATTCTTTTTGCCCCTAGTTCCTAGGCGTCCCCCCACTCGACCACCACCGGGTCCCCGAATCCTGGACCCCCGATAAGGGTCGAACCAGATAGAGCGGGTCGCGCCATAGGCTTCAATGGCGGCGGCAGAAACAGCTCAGAAAAATGACTAAGTGTAAAATGTTGAAATGTGTAAGTCCATATCTCCGGTTCTGGAATGCCCAGAGGGATGGGATTTGGGTGACATGTAGCCAAGATTCCGGCTTTAATGCATGCCCATTTCCAGCCCCCTCAGACCAACCAGACGGAGTATGGACCCTCTTGAAGTTCGGGACTTTTCCCATAGACTTCAATGGCAGAAAAACCCCATTGACTTCAATGGCGGCGATTTACCATTGAAAGTCTATGGCGGAGCTGCCCGTTGTTTTCAATAGGGATTTAGTGAAAAGCTGAGATTTCTTTGTCAATGGAGATTTTTGTATTAAAATTATTTAATGTGCATTTGTGTAACTCCGGTTTCTTGGGTCGTAGCAAGTCGCTTTTTGGACCATATGGTGTCCCAGTTCTGGCAATGAGAACTGGGAAGTTTGGACCTGCTAGACCCAACGGAACCGGATATTTTAATACGTTTATGTTTTATGCTTTATATTGTATTTTAAGGTTTGGATAAGTTCTAGAGGAAATTCTTTTGGCCATAAGGTAGCAGATGGCCCTAGGAGACGCCCAAATGTCTAGGACTTAAGTATTCTTCAAAGGATCTTGTCACCCTCCCTGTTTACCTAAGGGCGGAGGAGGCTCAAGCCAGCTCAGTCTTTAAGTGTCCCACTTCACACCTTTCAACAAAGGTTTTCCTGCCAGAACTCCAAATGGATAGACTGGCTGGCATTCCTGATGTAAATGTGGGGCTTCAGAAATGAGACCCCCAGAGTTCTACTGCGCATGTGCCAACTAGCAGGGGGGCATGGGTCAGAATGCTTTCCCACGTTAGTGAGTGGCTGGAGGTAATTGAAAACCAATCCCCTGTGCTTAAGGTTAAGAATAGAGGGACAAAGGATATATAAACTGCTGTTCCCTATATTCCTGTGTCTTCGTTTGCTGAATGATTTCCTGATTGCTGAGAGAAACGCTATGCACTGTCTTCCTGCCAGAGGTCTTTCATGTCTTTGGTGTCTTGATGACTATGAAGAGTGCTGTATGAACTGCCAGTCCAGATATGACTGCTTCATCATTTCCATTTTAAGTAAGTGTCTATATTTTGCCTGTTATTTGTACATATTTGCTGTGTTCACCTTTATCAAGGAATAAAATCACTTTATTATATCTTAAGTCTCGTCCCAGTTCAAACCCAGGTATATATATATTTATATATAGTTTTGGTGTAAATTACAGCCTGTCGCAAGCTCTCGTGACACATACCATGACGATTGACATAATTGCAATCTTTAATATAACCTTATTTTCTAATATATGAAAGGCACAATCAAACTTTTCTTCATTGCCTTCTGACACGGATAACAGAGTTGATCTGTTGAAAGTTCTAATTAAAAGTTTTACCTACACACTACTTTTGAAACTTTTAAGTGTCAACCCTAGGACATAGATTATAGAGTATGTGCCCAGACTGTCCATTAATGTTCACTAAGTTCTTTTTTTTACAGTGCCCCAATAAAGCATTCATTATTAACAATATCCTGGCTGTATTTTTACATTGCCTATTAGACTAACTAACAAAATAATACATTGTATGCTCAAAGTAAAAGTGACTCATTTGAGCCAGGCCTCATGTGGCCTTTACAGACAGGAGGCTTTGTGAACGATTCACATTGGTCTGAGATTAGGGGATTATGGTACCAATGGCTAAAAACCTAGGTTTATATGCACATTGTACCTCAAATACCATGAATTCAAAATACATTCTCAATTATTGTGATAAAATCATGTTTTTCATTTTCCTTGCTATTCATGATTATAACGTTTTTTTTGCCAAAGGACTCCTCAGAATATATTTAAAGCAGCAATCTCAGCTGCTTATTTTTTCTTTACCCCCTCATCGTATTTATTTTATCAGCATGGGAACTGATGGGTGCTCACGGACCTGGGCCGCGCTGTTTTCCACTCCGGAATTCGTCGATTCTTGAGACACCTATTGGTGTAGTTACAGTTTTCAATTTCCTTTCTGATGGAAACAAAATGACTGCCGACCCGTATGGGTCCCCACTGGACAAGAGGAAGCCGCAACGTCAACCGTGGCGACTTCCAACTGGATGGCCATTTATATCCCATTTATATCACTGCCAAGTATCTCTGCAACTGGGCGTTTCCTGGTGCTAAAAATAGCAATGGCAGAATTGCTGCTTTAAGATCTGTATTCTGTAACTATGCCTTTTAACAAAGTACACCTATATGCCCGGGAGGGGGGGGGGTGGGTGGGGGGAAGAGAGTGCATGACAACGACATGTTAAAAATGTATACAGCGTCATTATTTATTCTTGCATCCTGTACATGCAAACACACTCATGAATATTTTATATTTGCTATTCATTCCGTTCATCCAAAAAAAAAACTAAATTTCAGCCTTTCTGTACATTGCTAATTTCCTATTTTGCCTACAATCCTTTCATTGTTTTCTGGTTTTCCCGTTACTCTTTTTTTGTCCTGTACACACAACTGAATGACACAGACTGTCTCTCCTTTTACATATTGTTAGTTCAAACTTTTATATTTGAACACATCAATTACTAAATGTACAAATCTATGTACTCATCTACAGTATAAAGTCAATTCTAAACCATGAATGGTCAAATAGGGATACATTCACAGATTGTCAGACTGACCTATTTAACCTGCATGTAAACACTCAAAGAGCATGTGCAAGGACTATGTAACAGAAAAGCTTATACTCATGAATTAGTACACTTGAAGTGTCAGTTGTAATTTGCAATCTCAAGATTTTCACATGCTATGTGTTGGCCCACTTTCGGTGCATATTATAAATCCGTCTTATCTATTTTTCCTACAGGCATTATTACGTTTATTAGTGGGTTCAATAAGTCATCTTCAGGCCCAGCTGAGACATAGTCAAAACAAGTTTTAACTCTTCTTGTCCCACTAATAAATACTTACTCTAATTGTGATATAAAAACTATTCTTTATTTAGATAAATTGGCATGTTTCATTAATAATGCATGATTCTCCTATGCTAAAACAGAAGCAAAACACAAGAGGATTTTACATAGCACAGTTAATTTGCTGTGAACCTTGTCTCAATGCCTAGAATTCCACGCATAAAATTAATCGCACAAACTGCAGTGCAGTTGCCTAGGAAAGATCGTCCCACTTTTAGTACTTTTATTGTTTCTTTTGAATTTGTCTTACATTAAAATGCTTTTAAAATCAACTCTGTAAGCAACCTAAATTGTCTTTGTGCTGCTTGGATCTTTGTCATATTCTCCACTGCATAAACCTGGACTTTTCTGTGTCTTTTTTTTTTTTAAATGTTATTTATTAATAAAAATGTTTTACCAGGAAGTAATACATTAGTTACCTCTCATTTTCAAGTATGTCCAGGGCATAGATGATGACAATTAATACATGGTTACAAATATAGTTACATAAGTGAAAAGGGTATACATTATGTACAAGACATTGCATGCACAGTTAAAGATAATTAAGTAATAATCCCCTCAGAACATGGCATTACTGGCCAATAATGCCGAGAGACTTTAACCCAGCCAGGGCATTATTGGCCAGTAATGCCCTGTTCTGAGGGGATTATTACTATTATTGGCTAAATGTAGGATTTTTTCATAAATAATAGACACTTTTGTATAGTTATATGTAGCCCTCTGTAAACAGCACAGGCTATACCTATCTTCCTCCTACTGTGGTAAGTCCTGTTAAGGGCAGGCACCAGTAGTCATCATGGGTTTTCCCCCTTCCAAGCCCTGCCCTGAGTGGTAGATGCAGGCCCCTGACTCTGCTGCAGGCATGAGACAGAGGGGAGGTTCTGCTGACATCATGAGGGGTGGGGCTGACTCTATTTAGCAGCCAGCTCCTGTAAGTGACTGTCTGTGCTGTCCGAGGAGTTGGAGGAGACAGTACGGTCTCACCTGTGCAGTTCGTACGGGAGCAGAGAGAGGAGAGGAGAGACTCAGCCACTTTTAGTAGAGCTGATAGCACCATAGACCCGGTGGACCAATGTCCCTCACCCCAGGTCTGGGGTGATGGGGAGAATCCATTCCCCACCCAGAGGATAACCTCTGAGGTGGGCAGCGGGGTATTGACGCCCCAGCCCAGACCATCCTGTCGGAGGAGAGACTTGGAGGGAAGGAGAGGAGGAAAGACCTGTAAAGGGAGGAGAGTGGAGTGCTAAGCGGGACATTGCTGTTGTTGTTGTGGCTGCTGGTCGCCACTACATTTGGAGTCGCTGATCTGACAAATAAAGAGACAATACTTTTATACAAAGACTGTTGTGTGAGTCTGGAGCATTCAGCCCTGGACCAGGGTGGTTCTTCTATACAGGTCCTATCCCATATCCCTGGGAGTATAGAGCATGGAGGCGCTGCACCACTAAAGCATGGAGGCTACCACCCCAGAAGCCTGGTCCTGTCTCCCCAATAACAACGCGGGAAGCTCAAGCCCTCCTGTTCCACGCATGGTATGCACCACTACTATGCATGTAATCTGCCCTCACGCACCCTAGGCAACAGAGATGAGTCGGGGGGGGGGGGGGACAAGAGATACATTTGGAGGCGAGCTGCTGAGATGCCAGAACAGGTCAGGCTTACAGCGAGGCGGAACGGGAAGAGTGAGATGCACTCTCCGTGCAAGTGCTGGAGAAGGAAGGGCGCAATTGCACACCAGGGTAGTCAGGGGAGCGTAGACTCTCGCACAGTACGCCTTGGGCACACTTAGGAGGTAGCATAGGAGGGGTGAATAGCTATAGCTGTCCGAGTCCCTTGAGGCAGATAGCGTGAGGCAACTGGGGGGGTCAGCCTGTTAACTAGTCCAGGGACCATGGCCCAGGGCCCGTGCTATGAGTGGCCAAAAGTAGGAGACGCCCGTACCTAGGAAGGAGAGGTACACTAGCTATCACCCACACAAACGCACCACAGAGCACTTGCACCGTAGACACCGAGTACAGTGCATGGAGGAGAGTAGTTCAGCTGAGCCTGGGGTAAAGCCACCTCATATTAGTGGGATACAGAAACAGAATGCAGAACACACATTTGGAGGTCAGTCAGTGTCTAGGTACGAGATACCCAGTAGACACTGAGAATAGGGCACATGTACATTTGGAGGGCTCATCCAAGATGGCATCCGTCCCTTCATGTGCTCCGCGGAGCAAGAGAGCCGATCTAAAATGGTGGTTCCCGCAATCCTGGAGCAAGCACGTGAATTGTGCAAAGAGACAGTAAGAAAAGTGTGGCGGGAAATGTGCAAGAGTTTGGCGCCAAACCCAGATTCCTTGCAAGAGGAGTGGTGCGAAAGCCGAAAGCCCACCCACCTGTGCCGTGACTGGTCAAAAAACCAGGCCATGTCACACTGACGGAGAGAAAACCCCGCCTCTGGATTCCACCAGAGGGAGGAGGCACAAGGAGAGCCAATCAGGAGCGTCCTCAGCAAAGGGAGGGACAGGAAGCGAGAACGAAGAGCTTCACTTCTGTCTGGCATTCGAGGAGCAAGGAGCTGAACCCCTGAACTGTTCAACCCCTGAACTAATCATGTCGGAGATGAGCACTACTATTTATCAACTACCAGGAGGCTTACTGGTAGTGGAGGTAGCTGAGCACGAATACCTCCGGTGTTTGTGCGTTCTCTGCGGGATACCGGGCGTGGTACCAAGCACCAAGGCCCGATACCATCAATGTGGCACGTTTTACCTTTGGCCGAACGAGCCGTGGCCTTTGCTCGAGACCCCGCGGGGTGCCTCTCCGGGAACATTGACGGAGGTGGCGGAAGGCAAAGACAAGACTGCCCTGGTTCCCTGTTACACCCAAGCGGGAGAAACCAAGACCCAGCCCGCTACAGAACCGAGCGAGCTGTCGACGGAGAAGAGCGCGACCGGAGTGGAGGTACTGGAGCGAGACTGCTTTGTACCTATACCCACTGGTTGTATCACAGAAGAACCCGGTGATTCCCTAGCGGAGGAACCAATCCTGATATCCTCGGAGGAAGAGGTTGGCGTGACATCGGTGGCAATGCGCCTACCGGCGAACCACCCCAAAGGCATCAAGAGGGAGCAGACGAGTCCGGAAACCTTCCGACGGCGAGCGCTGGTGCCGCCGGAGGCCCGTAAGAGTCCTACAGCAGTGGTGACTCCCAGTGCGGCGGAGACGGAGACCGAGACGATCCTAGAGGAGCCCGATATCATCAAACAGCAGCGGAGCGGTAAGGAGACTCCGCCACCCCCTTACTTCCGCCAGGCGACAGCAGCGACCGCGGAGGATGAGAAGGAGAGGCTTGCGGCCTACTTGTCCGTCCGTGAACCGGATGTTCCGCCAACGCCCATGCCGGTCTTCGACCCACTTCCGGTGCATGACCACGGAGCAGAGGGAGATTCTAAGGGCCCAGCTGATGACGTCATTTCCGGATCCACAGGAAAACGAGGGCCGGAAGCGTTGTTCACCTCACGGAGAGTAGCCACGGCTGCGGCAATGGCCACCCTGAAAAGCCCAGGTCAATCGAGAGAGGCGCGACACATGGCACAGAACGCACCCAAGAAAGCGTCCCTTGGTCGCGGTATTACCCGCTTGCTGGACAATGACCTGAATGTTGCCCCTGCCCCAGCCCATAGCTCCATCGGCCCGGCCACTGCCCCTGCCCCATCACGAGTATTGCCACCGGGACCTAGCAGGGATAAGTTATGTAAATACCCCAAATACTCCAAGGACTTGCGGGATTGGGAGTTGAGCGATGAGGGGTCGGATGGGGAGATACCTTACTCGAGTGTAATACCTGTGTCTAACTCTGTGCCATTTTCTCCTAGCCATAGAGGTAGAGCCCGAGGGTCACATACTCCAGCAGAGTCTGGGCCTGTTCAGGAGGTGGTTCACAAGATGAATCCTACCAGATACATCAATGCCAAGGGGAGGAGAGATTGCTCGCGCTCTACGGATGCGGGAACGTCTGGTGTTTCCTCGCAGGCAGAATCGGAGATAGAGCACACTAGTCAGTCCACAGAATACGAGCACCATGACAAATGGTGGGCGCCTTTATTTACTGGGTACCATGCAGGAATGGACCATACACGGTTCCTGCTAATTAAGAATAATATCGTAGACCATTGGTGGGCAACAGGTGCTTTTACTCCACAGGAAGTGGAGGATGAATTAGATCATAGGTTCCGGGAGATAGAACAGAATTTTTTTGTACCCAGAGGCCCCAGTATCTTATATGATGAAGTAGCTCCGAAGAGCCTGTGTTTTGGGTACTGCCGAGCAGGGCGGGGCACGGCAAGCTCACCAAACTAAGTCGAGCTGACCGGGCCATAGTGGCTAGATACCGGCAGTCCCACGGATATGAGTACACTTATGTGCCAGAGCCCATCATGAGGGAAATAGAAGAGAATCGGGATAGCTGGCTCAGGGAGGCTGTGCAGGAATATCTTCGGACCAAGTTCGGTCAGGGAGGGTATCATAATGAGGATAAAATAAGCGAATTGGTCCGCATATGGAGCATAGGTAGATGTATCTATATGCATGGTGTAAGCTATCGGCCTGAGCATGGGCCGGTTCAATCTTTCGCTGTGACCGTCACGGATCATAATGGGTGGAGAGTAAGAAAGCCTTATCCAAAGCATTATCTGTAGGGTTCTCCATGTTGGGAGTACCCGGTTGTATTATTATTGAACTACCTCATATGCAATGTATGATGACAGGGGGGAAGGGGAAGGCAGACAAACAGGGGGGGGGGGGAAATGGGGCGGGTGGGGGAAGGGGTTTCAGGGGTTTCTGACTTCCTCCTCCGCCTGGATCAGCCCTCTTCAGGCCTAATGCAGGCGTAGTCCTTGCGGCCTGCTCCAGGGATCCCAGGTGTTCCAGAACTGTGGCATTTTTTTGCGGAGCATGGCTGTGAGGTTTTCCATAGGCATAACCTCGTCTATCCATATAAGTACCGTGCTTCTCGCGGGGGCCTTAGTCTGCTTCCAGGCCGCCGCAACTGAGCATCTGGCTGCGGTTAGAATGGATGTTACCAGTCTGCACATGGGGGGGAAGGTCATCGATAGGTTTGCTCAGCACAAAGGTCAAGGGGTCCAGGGGGAAAAGAAGCCCTGTGGTCTCTTGGAGAAGCATCTGGATCATAGTCCAGTACCTCTGGATCTCTGACATGACCACCAAATGTGGGCCATGTCGCCCTTTTGACCACATCCTCTCCAGCACAGGTCAGGGGTTCTGGGGAAGATCTGGCTCAGCCTAGCCGGGGTCAGGTACCACTGAAATAAAATTTTATAGATATTCTCTTTTGTCACTGTACAAATTGAAGTCTTTGTGGCCAACTCCCAGATATCCTCCCACTCGTCCATATTAGAAGAAGAGAGCAAAAACAGTGCACTGCCAGGGAGCCAAATGGTGGAAAAAATAAATTCTATTTATTCAGCAACACTCAGTAACATCACCCCAGAGGGGTCCGAAATGCGTAGGAGCTTTTGTCTCACCCTTTGGGGTGATGTTACTGAGTGTTTTTGAATAAATAGAATTTATTTTTTCCAACACCTGGCTCCCTGGCAGTGCACTGTTTTTGCTCTCTTCTTCTGTTGCTGGACTATCTCTCACAGATTGCACGCCATTTGGATGGACCATGCAGGATACGTAAGGACAGATTGAGTGGGTAAGATTTATTACTTTATTGAATTTGTGATTTTTATGGATGAGTACCGTTACTAGCACTGCTATGTCTCCAATGAGGTCACACTAGGGTGCTCATTGGCATCCCTGTTTGTTACCTTCAGGATACAGGTGTTTTGGTGAATCACATTTCACACCTTATCGTTATACCCACTCCGTTATTTACTCTGTCCGTTAGTCCTGATTAATCATTATGGACATTTATGCTTGAAGTTCAACCAGCTTTGGAGCACCCATTTCGCCATATACCCCCACTCGTCCATATCTATCGGTATGTTGAGGTCCTCGGACCATTTTTGCATATAGTGGTGGGTCAGGGGGTCGGTTGCCGACTCCATCCCCCTATAGATCTCCGAGATTAGACCTCATTGATAAGTACCTTTGCTGCATAGAGACTCAAATCTGGTTAGTGAGGGGAATTTGGAATTTGGAATTTGGGGAAAGGGATAATAGAAAGTGCCTAATTTGCAGGAACTTGAACAAATGGAGATCTTGTGATTGGTATTTATCTCGAAGTTCCTGGAAGGAGAGGATCTCCTCTTTCTTCAGCAGATCGGCGACCAGCCTTATACCAAGACCTTTGAATTGGTCGAATTGTCTTTTAGACAATAGGTGGGAAGTGTGGGTTTCCAAACATAGGGGTGAGTTGAGATGGAGTAGCTAACAAGCCATATTTCCCTTTGCTTTTAAGCCAGACGTCCCATGTGCATCTCATTGCCCCTAGATCAAACCTCCGCGGTCCTCCCTCCCTTCCTCCCGAGGACCATAGTTGAACCTGGAGAGGGATGGGAGCTGCATGATGTGATTCTATTGCTAGCCAGCATGTGGAGGCCGGGTCGTAATTCCAAACTACAGCCTGCTTCAGCTGAGCCGCAAGGTAGTATCTGACCACGTCAGGTACCCCCAGACTTCCCCTCATTTTTGGGGAGAACATCACTGATCTTGGGACCCTTGGTCTCCTATCGTTCCAGATAAATTGGAACATAAGGGCCTGGATGTTTTTCAGGGCTGCTAGTGGGAAGGAATAGAGTAGTCTAGGGAGAATGTTCATTTTTATTGAGACTATTCTTCCAAACCAGGAAATTTGGAGCTTTTTCCATGATTCTAGGTCTTTTTTGATTTGGTTAAACAAGGGGGGATAGTTGTATTGGTATAGGGTTCCGTAGGTGCTTGAGATTTTAACTCCGAGGTATTTAATGTGAGTGGTGCTCCACTTATATTTATAATTAGATTGTAGGAGTTTCAACTCCGGGTCTGGGAGGGATACGTTGAGGATTTCTGATTTATCCATGTTAACCTTATAGTCAGAGACCGTGCAGACTTGGTGCAATAATCTTTGGAGATTGGGGAGGGAGATATGGGGATCCGCGAGGGTCAGAATCACATCATCGGCAAACAGAGAGATTTTGTATTCTTTTTCGGCAATTCGAATCCCCTTAATGCTTTTTTCTTCTCTTATTTTAGCCACTAACGGTTCAATTGTGAGGGTGAATAGCAGTGGGGAGAGCGGGCAACCCTGTCTGGTCCCATATCTGATCGTGATTGGATCCGAATAGCCACCAGAGATTTTAACATATGCTGTAGGGTTTTGGTAGAGGGCTCTAACCTCTTCCAGGAAGGGACCACAGAAACCAAACTTCAGCATTGTTTGATCTAGGAAGGACCATTTGATTCTGTCGAACGCTTTTTCTGCGTCGAGGCTAAGAATCATTGCTTTGGTTCCTGTAAGATGCACATGGTCGATGATATCCACAATTTTGCGAGTGTTGTCAGAGGCCTGTCTACCTGACACAAAACCTACTTGATCCACATGTATGAGTCGTGGGAGAATTGGGTTGAGCCTGTTTGCCAAGATCTTGCTGTAGATTTTAAGATCGGTGTTTAGGAGGGAGATTGGTTTATAATTACCTCAGAGGAGGGTGTCTCTACCCTCCTTGTGGATAATAGCTAAATTTGCTGCAGTAATTGTAGAAGGGATCGGTTCCCCCCGCAGGAAGGAATTAAACATATCTAGTAGATAGGGGGAGAGAGTCGGCAAGAAAGTTTTATAGTAGATGTTGGAGAATCCGTCGGGGCCAGGTGTTTTGCCTAGCTTAAGGGAACCAATGGCTTCCGATAACTCTTCTTGGGAGATTTCTTTGTTTAAGTTTTCTATTTACTCATTAGAGAGGGATGGGAGATTACATTGCTTCAAGTATTGTGAGATTGTCTCGGGGGATACCGGGTCAAGGTCTGGGGGGTGGAGGTTGTAGAGGTCAGAGTAAAAAATCCGCAAATTCCTGTGCTATCTCTTTCTCTATGTACGAGACTTGCCTGTTTTTAGTACGAACTCTAGAGATTTGGGATTTAACTCTTATGCCTCTGAGTTTTGTGGCCAGGAGTCTGTCTGCTTTGTTGCCCCTGTCATAGAACTTCTGTCTGGTCCACCTCAGTGCTCTCTCCACCTCTTCGAGCTGTGTTTGTTTGAGGGCCAGTCTGGTTTGATTTAATTGTTTTAGTGTTTTTTGGATGCTGTGGTCTTGTGCTGTTGTTCTAGTTGTGTGATTTTGTCTGTAAGATCTTTTTGAAGCTTGAGTTTCTGTTTTTTCTTATAGGCGGCAATTGAAATTAGGTCGCCTCTAATCAAGGCCTTATGGGCCTCCCACAGCATTGCTGGGGCTGAGATAGAGCACTTATTAATTTGGAAGAAGGTCGAGAGTTTTCCTCTGATTGACATCTCAGTTTCTGGGCAGTTAAGCAGAGAGTCGTTCAACTTCCATTTGTATGGGTTATTCTTAACAAAGGGTAGAGAGAGAGTGAGTTCAACAGGAGCGTGGTCAGACCAGGTAATTGGGCCTATATTCGAGTGGGAGGAAGCCTGGAGGATGTTACTGGTGCCTAGAAAGTAATCGATCCTCAAGTAGGACTGATGAGGGGTGGAGAAAAATGTATAGTCCCTTTGACCCTGGTGCTGAGCTCTCCATATGTTTACAAGGGAAAATTCTGCCATTATATCCCTACATTTTTTGGCTTTCTTTTGGGATTGGATGGAGTGGCTAGTGAGCGGGGTTGAGGAAGAAGGGACTGTAGGGGCTGCTGATTTATCTAGCGCATATGAAGCCACCATATTAAAGTCCCCTCCGACAATTAAGGAGGAGAGGGCCTGTTGCTCTAATGAGTCAAGTAGCTTTTTGAGAAACGGAATTTGGTTTTCATTAGGAGCATAAATGTTGAGAAGTGTTACAGGGGAGGCCGAAAGGGTGCCCTGGAGCATCAAGTACTGCCCGTCTGGGTCCGACTGAGCTTTGATGAGGGCGAAAGGGGCATTATTCCTTATTAGGATGGCTACCCCTCTTTTTTTGCTTGGGAAAGACGCATAAAATGCTTGGGGGAATAGGCTTTTGAATGTATTTGGCTGGGTGGGGGAGTTAAAGTGGGTTTCCTGAATAAAGATGATGTCTCCTTTTGTTTTTTTTAATTCCTGTACTGCAAGTTTCCTCTTTTTAGCTGAGTTGAGGCCTTTTACATTGAGCGAAAATATTTTTATAGCTGACATTTTATACAGGGCGTTGTTTTCGGAGCTATAAGCTCCGATGCCCTTGGATTTCCCATGACAAGGGCGTGGAGACCTGAGGTAATGGGGGAGGCGGGGAGGGGTGGCCAAGCATGGCACCTGTCTCTTGAGGGATGGTTGGGACCCACCATGCAGGAGGAGGGAGGCCGGAACCAAACCATTGGGGGAGGGCAGCGGGGGAGGGGACACAGTAGGAAAGGTGGGAACAAGTGGGCCTTCAACAAGCCCTAAAGAGTTAACCTTACTCATTGGGTTGAGAGAGGTGGAGGGGTTAAACACCCCTGGAGATCCTTCAGAGACACAGAACATGGATTGGGACAGGAAAGAGGGTCAAACACCCTCTATGGATTGAAACAAAAACCGCTTACATATATACTTTAACAGATGAAGTTAACAACATTTACTAGTGAACCATTTGTGGACCTGATTATTGAGTTTGGACACGGGGCCTGAACCTGGCGCAAGGGAGGTGGGGGGGGGGGGGGAACGGGGGAAGGATGGGGGGGTCTGGGGGTTATATCTATTGGGCGTATAGTGCCCACATTTTTTAAATACCTTGTTGGTGAACAGTGCTAACAGCGTTTATGGGCGCTTGGGCCTCAGTCAGTCGGATATGCCAGCAGCTAGGACTAATCTCAGTGTCTCTGGGACCCTTGGGCCCCTTATGTCAGCGCATAGCTGATATACTTGGGAAGGGCACAGTGTGTTTGGGGCTTCTTGCATATATAAAGACACAGTTTACATTCACAATCTACATTTTAAGTTTGGAACCTTCAGGGAGTAGATGCATTCTGCCTAGAGATCCTGACAGGGGTTAGGGAACCAGGAAGATGGGTGTGGGAAGGGCGGGGAGAGGGGGGGCAGGGTAGGGGGGAACATTGGAGGGAGGAGAAGGGAGGTGTAGGGGAGGGAGGAGGGGGGGAGAAGGAAATAAGTGGGGGAGGGGGAGTAGGGCTCTGGGAGTTATAACTTTTGGGCTTACAGTAAGTTGGTGCCCGCATCTTTGAGGTACATTGTTTGTGAACAGTGCAAACAGTATTTATGGTCTCTTGGGCCTCAGTCAGACACATAAGCCAGCAGCTAAGACAGTTCCCAGTGTTTCTGGGACCCTTGGGCCCCTCATGTCAGGGGACAGCTGATATACTTGGGAAGAGCACCGTGTGTTCGGGGCTTCTTGCATATATAAAAAAACAGTATTCATTCACAATCTACATTTTAAGTTTGGAGCCTTCAGGGAGTAGAAGCATTCTGCTTAGAGATCCTGACAGGGGTTAGGGAACCAGAAAGCAGGGTGTGGGGAGGGCGGGGAGGGGAGGGCGGGGAGAGGGGGGCAGGTTAGGGGGGAACATGCGGGGGGAGGAGGAGTGGGGGAGGGGAGGGAGGATGGGGGGAGGGGTGGGGGGGGGAGAACGGAATGAAGGGGAGGAGGGGGGGGGAGATAGGGCTCTGGGAGTTATAACCTTTGGGCTTATGTAGGTACTCGCATCTTTGAAGTACATTGTTTATGAACAGTGCAAACAGTATTTATGGGCTCTTGGGCCTCAGTCCATCACATAAGCCAGCAGCTAATACAGTTCCCAGTGTCTCTGGGACCCTTGGGCCCCTCCTATCAGCGGGTGGCTGGTGTACTTGATAAGAGCACAGTGTGTTTGGGATTTCTTGTGTGAAAACATTATAATATCTTGACCTGCAGTTTAGTTTTGGGACATTCAGGGTGTAGCAGCATTCTGCCTGGGGATCTAGACAGGGATAAGGGAGCCAGTGAGCGGAGTGTGGGGGGCGGGTGGGGGGGGAAACTAGGGGGGGCAGGGAGAGGGGAGCACGCAGCGAGGGGGCTAAGGAAATCTGAGAGGGATTAGTAGGGAAGCATAACAGTATTGCTGTTGGGGAGGATGAAAGTATGGACACATACGACCTTGCTCTCCTGGTCTGCGGCAGGGGAAGTCTATGTGGTGAGTTGTGGTCCATGAGGGGGAGGGGGGTGTGATCTCTCCCCCCGTGAAACAAAACGGGGGAGCCCATAGTGATACACTTCAGGTCATGTTCCCGACCTCGTCTGCAGGATCGACAGAGTCCACGAGGCGTGCAGCGGTGCTTCGGAGGTCCGTGGAATCCGATGCGTAGCAGTGACGTGGAGCTGATCAGTGGGCCCCAGCTGCGTTCGCCATGGAGCGAGACGGGTGGCAGGAGAAGCGGCTATGGGGATCGATAGTGAGGGGTCCGCGACGTTGGATTGGTGAGCGGGTCGGGGGGGTGTGGGGGGGTAGGTAATGTGCCTGGGCTGGGGGGGACCAGGCGAGCGCTTGATGGGGGAGGAGGGGGGAGGGAGATGGACCGATGGGGGCCAGGGAGCGGATCGAAGGGGGGGCTGGAGAGCGGAATGGGGGAGGGAATGGAGGGGGGTGGAGTGGGGCGGAGGGGTAAACTGGACCCGGGGTTGGGCGGGGGAGAGGGGGTAATGAGGGGTGATGAAGGGGGTCCTTGAAGTGCAGTGGGGACCTGGGGTGGTGCTCTGATAGTAGTTGCTTTTCATGCTGGGCCTCTTGATCTGGCTCCGGTTTCTAGGGCGCCCAGTTGCAGCTCCGCATCATCGACCGACAGGGGGAGACGATCAGGAACTGGAGGTTGCGATGCTGCGGGTCCTCTACAGGAAATGGGGTCGTCCGCTGTGTTCTGAAGGTAAGGGGAGACGGTCGGTGAAGGCGTCCTGGTGATTTTGCTGCAGTCTCAGCCGAGAATATTGGATGTAGACTGCATCTCAGGGATTCCGCTGGTTGGCCAAACGCTATGAGGTGCGGGGTATCTCCACGTCCGTGGAGTTTGCTGGGCCTCTGGGGGTCGGTCCGCGGTTCTGTGAGGGGTGTAGTCCCAGAGCTTTTAGGAACGATGGGGAGTCCTCTGGTCTGGAAATGGTGAGATGCCATTTCTGAAGACAATTAATTTGAAGTGGAAGCCCCAGCAGTAGGTAATACCTTGGTCTTTAAGGATGTTGATTAGGGGCTTTATCTCGCTTCGTTTTCTGATAGTTGTCCTTGATAGATCACTGAAGATTTGAATTGGATTGTCCTCCATTTGTATGTCGCCTGTTCTCCTGCTCGCGGCCATAATTCTCTCTTTGGCCGAGTACATGTGAAACTTGATAATCACATCCCTGCGGCGGTTAGGGTCTGTGGACTTGGGGCCCAGTGCTCTGTGTGCACGATCCATCTGTAGATAGTGTTCAGATATGTCTGGGATTAGGGTGAGGATCAGTTTGCGGAGGTAAGCCTGCAGGACGTCTGGGGATACCGCTTCTTGGATGTTCCTTATACACAGGTTTTGCCTGCGGTCCCTGTTCTCTTGGTCCTCCAGAGCGTCTCGCAGTTCTTCAACTCTATGGCCCAATCTGACCACTTCTTCCTCCGTGTTGGATTGAAATCCCAGGACATCTTCAATCTTGTGTTCCAGCACGTCTGTACGTTTTGTTAGTCCGTTTATATCCGTTCTTTAGCCATCAAGGGCGGCATTTAGGTCCTCTTGAAATCCCCTCCTCATTTTGAGGAAGAGGGATTCAAAGTCGAGCTTGTTTAATCCGTGCTCCGGCAGTTCTAGTGAGTCTGGCTCGGTCTCTGCCTCCACATGTGCTGCGTGTGTGGCCTCCTCTGCGCCATCTTGAGAGTCCCCGCTCGGCTCCAGCGGGGGCGAAGTACTTAGTAACCCTTTGGTTCTGGCTCCCCTTCGGCCTGGAAGGCATTATACCCTCTTCCTGTGGACTTTAGGTTCGTTTTGGGGGTGTTTGTGGTGGCGGAATATGCTATTTCTGGTAGTTAATCTGTGAGGGTGTCGGGAGCTCCTCTTTTACCCGACCATGCTCTGCTACGTCACCGGAAGTCGGGGATTGCTGCTTTAAAGTTAGAGGAGATAGCATTTGTTTATTTTATATAGCACCCTTATCCACAGAGGGATAAAGTAACTTGCCCAAGGAGTCAGTGTTTTTACTCACTTAGCCACTCCTTCCCTATCTTAGTAACACTTATTAAGGAACACCTATTCAGCCCAAAAATACTTTTTTATTTCTCTAAAACATATTCTATTTCAGTGCACCTAGCAAATTCAAATTTTAATAAAAGCCACTTGTCACCAGAAAACTGCCATTAACTAGTGTAGTTTTTGCTGCAATATCAGATCTTCATTAATAAGGCCCTACATTTATCATTTCAGGTGCACAGCACAACTCGACATGTGAGGTCCTAGCATTAAATGGAATTGTGTTTAAAGTTTAAAATTGCAACTCCATCGGTAAATTCAATTCCCAATCATGATAATGTTTGCGCTACGAACATTAGTAAAACTTGATATCTTGAAAACAGACTATACTGTACCTTAACACAGGGGTGCGCAAACTGGGAAGCGCCAGAATTTCTAGGGGGGGGGGGCGCGGTGGTTACAGAGGCCCCGCGCTCTTCCCCACGGCATTTAAATTAAATACTGGGGGAGGCGTGAGGAATCTGTAACTCCCTTACCTGCTCTCTGCCGGGTCCTCTGCGATGCTGTGGCAGGACGGCCTGTAGCCGAGGTCAGGGAACAGTCCACACGTGTTGTTTCAGGATAAATGAAAACGTTCAGTGGCTTTATTTCTCCACAGCATAACATAACATGTGGGTACACTGTCCCTTTAAACAAAAACAAATCCTGCTCCACATTGGGAGAACTGACTAACACTCCAGGCCTATCTAGCAGGCTGGCTGGCTAAACCATTTACCAAACCGTAAGTGTATTTTAAGCAGTCAGGAAAACAAATGAACAAGTCTTACTTTGGTTGAAGTAGTTAGTTTGGTGAATCTGTCTGGCTAGCAGCTCACATAGCAGAGTTCTCAGGTCTAAGGCAGCCAGCTACTGCCAGTAACAACATCCTTTTATACCTAGCTGGTTAACAGGTGTCAGCTTACATCCTGATTACCTAGCTTCCTCCTGAGTTAACCTTCTAGTGCTGGATGAAGCACTCAGACATATGTTTCCCAGGCATAACTGATAGGGGTTGACTTCACCCTGTCACAGACGCGTTGCCATGGCAATGCGTCGGACGCCGTGGGGTCATGTGACGTGACACGTCGCCATAGCAAAGCGCGCCAAATGATGCTGCGGGGTCATGTGACGTCACATGACCCGCGACGTCATTTGATGCAGAGTCCTTGGAGAGGGCGCAAACGCTGCGGCTGCCGGGCAGGGGGGGGGGGTGCAGCTCAAGATGTTTGCGCACCCCTGCCTTAACAGAAGAAAAATGGAGTAAATCAGCAATACTGTATATTCCCATTATGGAAAAAATGGAACTTTCACAAACATAATAGAAAGATTGTAAAAGAATGCTTCCATAACAGTCCAACACCAGTTCAGAGTGTATGAAGAATAGCTTTATTATTGTTATTTTCGTTCCCAATAAAGTGGAAACGTCTGGCTGTGTTTTTTGATGAAGACGGCATGCTGAGAAGGGTGGAAATGGGATAGCAGCAAGAAATAAGTGAAAGGACCACTGTGGTGCGCTGATATTGCAGGAAGCAACAGAGCAATAAATGGAGGTCCTTTGGGACAAACTAGCAGTGCATAGGAATCTTCTTGATAAGAAAATGCCACATGAACCCATTGTTCTAAGAGAGGAATAAATCAACACATTTTTTTCCCCTTCTACTATAGAATAACTAATGTCTTCATTTTCATATACAGTAGATCACAATATGTTTCCCAGGCAACTCTTGCATTCAAGAAGACTAACACTTTCTTGTTCTGTAAACTTTTCATTAAACATAAAATATGATTAAACTCTGGAAAGCTTGGGAAAAACATTAAGCCTAGTCTGGTGTGGCGAATCTTCACATGTAAAATACTATTTACAAACAGCTTTGCTTAGTGGCAATACAGCTTGCACGTTTTTTTTTTTTTTTAAACTATTGCTAATGTTTATATATAACGTATTATTTTGTTTGAATAGAATCAGCATTTACGTAACTTTTTTTCTTTACCATCTGTTTTTTATAGTTTTTTTTCCTGACATTGTTTACATACATAAAACAATACAGTAATATACATCTTCAAACATTGGTTTATGTTTGTTCATACAAAAACTGATCGGTCGGCAAAGATCCTGCTTCCCCGGGGTTCGCAGTATGGCCGCCTATTTCAAAAAAGGAAGTGCTGTGCTTTTCTAAATAGTTGTGTTATAGCAACCCAAGGAAGCTGAATACATTAAAACCCATTACAAAAGGCATATAGAGTTAGATGGGGGTGGTGGAGGGTGGGAATGCAGGAAGTTTGCCCCATTTACCACTTAGATTCTAAGCTCTTTGGGACAGGAACTGCTTTTCCTAGTTACTTTTATGTCTGAGCTTATTCCCATTATGTGTTGTATTATGTCACGTGTATTACTGCTGTGAGGGCGCTATGATATACATACATACATACATACATACATACGTACAAGTATTATCTAATACTACACAACTGCTTTTTTTTTTTTTTTTTTTTAAACATAGGATTTTGAATGTATTGCTGCTTTCTGTTCTAATTCAGTGCATTGCTGCAAACTAGCTATAGTTTATATGTAAAGATGTTCGACGATTTTGCCCACGTACAGTATGCGAATCATGCAAAAAGAATGCCGTGAAAAATGTCACAAACATTTATTTATTTCCTAATATTATTTATTTATTTATTTTATTTATAAAATATTTTACCAGGAAGTAATACATTGAGAGTTGCCTCTCGTTTTCAAGTATGTCCTGGGCACAGAGTTAAGACAAATAATACATGGTTACAAATACAGTTACATAAATGAGCAGGGTATACATTATATACAAGACATTGCATGCACAGTTAACGATAATATATATTATGGGCGTATGAAACAGTTACAGACCAGATTAAAATGTGTGACAGCCTTAGATTTGAAAGAACTTAAACTGGTGGTGGATGTGAGAGTCTCTGGTAGGTTGTTCCAGTTTTGGGGTGCACGGTAAGAGCAGGAGGAACGTCCGGATACTTTGTTGAGCCCTTGGACCATGAACAGTCTTTTAGAGTCTGATCTCAGATGATAGGTGCTGCATGTGGTAGGGTTGAGGAGCTTGTTCAGGTAGCTGGGTAGCTTGCCCATAAAGAATTTGAAGGCAAGACAGGAAAGGTGAACTTTGCGCCTAGACTCGAGTGATGATCAATCTAGTTCTTTGAGCATTTAGCAGTGATGTGTGTTATAGTTACATTGGAGAACAAAACGACAAATTGAATTGTAGATGGTGTCAAGTTTGCTAAGGTGGGTTTGAGGTGCCGAGCCATATACTACGTCTCCATAGTCAATAATTGGCATTAGCTGTGCGATACGCTTTCTGACCAGCAGACTTAGGGAGGATTTGTTCCTGTAATGTACCCCTAGTTTGGCATAGGTCTTGGTTGTCAGGATATCAATGTGCATCCCAAATGTTAAGTGGGAGTCAAACCATATGCCCAGGTATTTAAAACTAATGAAGGGGTTAGGGTGGTGTTAGTGTTGGTTCTAACCTGGAGCGCAGTCGCAGGAAGCTTTAAAAATTTAGTCTTGGTCCCAAATATCATTGTAACAGTCTTGTCAGTGTTTAAAAACAGTTTGTTTTGGGAAATCCATTTTTCGAGTCTCAAAAAGTCAGACTGAAGTGTGTGTTGAAGGACGGAGAGGCTATGGCTGTGTGCATATAGGATTGTGTCATCTGCCTACATGTGTATTGAGGCTTCCTGACAAGCTGTGGGAAGATCATTGATGAACACTGAGAAGAGGAGGGGCCCCAGAACAGAGCCTTGCGGTACACCACAGGTGATATCCAGGGGGTTGGAGTTAGAGCCTGAGATGGACACATGTTGGGTTCTACCTGATAGGTAGGACTGAAACCAGTTTAAAGCATGCTTCTCTATTCCAGAGCTCTGGAGTTTGTTAAGCAGGATAGCATGATCAACAGTATCAAAAGCCTTTGCAAAATCTAAGAATATTGCACCAGTGAGTTGACCCCGTTCCATTCCACACTGGATTTCATTGCAAACTTTTAGACGGGTAGTTACGGTAGAGTGTTTGGGGCGAAAACCAGATTGGAATTGGCTAGGGAAATTTGTCTTGTTATAGTAATCGCTTAATTGGGAGTGGACACATTTTTCCATGACTTTGGATAGGATTGGGAGAAGGGAGATTGGCCTGTGGTTTGAGACAGTGTTTTTGTCCCCACTTTTGAAGATTGGGACAACTCTGGCAGCTTTCCAGGTCTTAGGGATATGGCCTGCAGACAGGATAGAGTTGACTATGGAAGCAATTGGTTTGGCAATTGCTGGGGCACCAAGTCTTAGGAACCTAGATTGTAGTAAATCAGGTCCACATTGGCTGCTTAGTTTTAATATGAGGAGCGCTTGTTTAATCTCCTCTTTGGATACTGGGCCAAATTGAAAATTGTGGGCAGTGTTGGGAGGGGATGGGGCTACAGGGGTACTCCCAGGATGAGATTCAGGTTTGTGGTTTGGGTTGCGTTTCGATAATAAGTTAGTAGCACACCCCACAAAGTAATCATTGAATGCATTTGCAATGTCGGTGGGGTTTGTCAGAGTAATATCGCCCTTAGTGTTATTACTTTGGCTGTTGATGGTTAGAAGGCTGGAATATGTTGTTGATAACCTTCCAGAAGTTAACTGGGTTTGATGTATTCTGGAGAGATTGTCAGAGTAATATTGTGCTTTGCATGCCTTGTTTGCCTTGTGCACATGTTCCGCAGGCATCTGTAGTGATTGAGATCCTTGGTAGTGCCAGAGGATTGGATTCTGCTGGGATTTGAGGAGAGAATCCAGTCAAGCAAGGAATGGTTGTGCGATTTAAGGTTTGTCCGTGTAGGTTGGGAAATGAGTTGCGATAGGTTAAGCGATTTAATTTGTGTGTGGATTTTGTGGTTTTTAGAGTCAAGCCAATTGAAGTTGAAATCCCCAAGAACTAGCAGCTCACTCTTCTCATTCAGAGAGGAAATGGAGCCAAGAAACTGGGTTATATCAGCCAGGGACTGTAGAGGGGCTTTAGGGGGGCGGTAGATGCCAGCAAGCAAGATGGGCTTAGAAAAGGGGAGGCATATTCTGCCAACTAGGATTTCAAAAGAGGTTGGGCTTGGGGGGCAATTTAACAGTGTAAATTGTAGGGTGTCTGCAATATAAAATAACACCCCTCCTCTCTTTGACCTATTGCTCCTAGAAATGGAGTATCCCTGAATGGCAATATGTGCATCAGGGGTTTTAGGGGTTAGCCATTTTTCTGTAAGAACGATGGCTTTTGGTTTATGCATAAGGCACCATGCTCTTAGTTCATCCAGTTTGGGCAGCAGACTCCGGATATTTATATGGGCAACAGATAGCCCTTTTTGGAATTTGAAGGGGGTATTCTCAGGGGTATGGGACAGAGTTGTAATGGGAGGGCCTGGGTTAGGTTCAATATCACCTGCTAAAGAGAGTAATAGTATGAGTAGAAATTTGAATAGTTGTTTGCAAGTTGTTACTTTATGATGTTTGCCGTTTGAGTGTGTAGTGGTTGGTGTGCTGGTTTTCAGGGTTCTCCACCAACATTCAGTAGATAGTGCAAGGCTTTTGAGTAATCCAGGGTGTATGGTGATGTCGGGCGTGGGCCAGGAGTGGGGAGTTTATAGTGGATAGAGAGAATAACATTTCAATGAGGCCACGAGAAAGAACAAAGTGGAGGTAAAAAGCAGGTTCATTATGCCAAAGGTAGGTAATGCTGCATGGAGCTGTTTTGAGCCAAGTGTGTGCAGACTAAACAGCAGGGGTGTGCCTTTACCTTGGCAAATGTTTTTCTGCATTGCAATGCTTGGGTCTATGCAGTGGGCTGAGTAGTAGTAGTGCAGGAGGTAGTTGTGTTTAGTCAGTGTTGGGAGAGGTTGTAGTGAAATAAGTTGTAAAGGGGTGGGGGGTTAAGTTGTGCAGGCAAACAGCAGGGATCATAGTGTGGTCATATAAGCTCCCCGTTTGTTGCCTTGTGTAGAAGAGTTTGCAGAAGGAAGCAGTCCCAAGTCACCTCTAGTCAAACTATAGTCTAACTATATATTCTCACTTAAAAGCTCACTTTAAAATGCCTCTCTATATCATGCCAATGCAGTCCCTGCTAATGCGGGGGGGGGGGGGGTATTGGTTTTATACATCTAAAGCAGTCACATGACCACCCCCCCTCCCCAATAAATCAGCTTGTTCCAGTTGGTCAATTAGCAGCACAGTTAAAAAAAAAAACCCTTTTGGAGATTCACACCTACCAAAATATCATTACTAAAGGCCGCTGCGTAATTCTTTTAAAACAGGACTTGCAGATCAGGGACATACCAAAATATCATTACTAAAGGCCGCTGCGTAATTCTTTTAAAACAGGACTTGCAGATCAGGGACATACCTGTGAAGAGATACATGTGAACACATCTTTCCCTCTCTCTTTCCCTCTGTCTTTCGTTCCAGCAACATTTCAGGGTCTGGATTGCTCAGTCTTATGACATTTTGCTAAATCCAGCAGCCTCTAAAACTACTTCCAGATTTTTTGAAGTGAAACTTCTTTAGTGGCACCTAGTCAATTTTGATGGAACAAAACTGCTTCATGGAGACGAAAATGTGAAACGGAAATGACGTCACGTAACGGCCACCGCTCCCCCCACACGCCCGCTGACATATGCCGCGCATGTGCAGTTGTGATGGCGCCGCTGATGGACGCCACGCATGCGCAGAAGCGGCTGCCAGCTGCGCCGTTCCCCCCACACGCCCGGTGACATATGAGAAGAGGACACCGAGCGCAGACCACCCACCCACACCCCCTGTGTCACACACCCTGTCACACAAACACACTGTCACACACACACTGTCATTCACAAACATACACACACACACAGACATACACTTTCACACACTGTCACACACACACAGACACACATACACACACACACACACATTCTCTCACATACACACACATACTCACACACAGACACACACATATTCACACACACTCATATTCACACACACACACACACACACACGAGAAATTCACAGTTATGCGTAGAAATAAAATTACGTTCAAAATAATCTCAAAAAAAAAAATGGCTAAGACTAAGGGGCCTATGCAGAGAGCAGCGGTGGAATTAATTGGAGATGTTAATAAATAGTACCTTTTTTGGCGTGATTTTATCTCCATATGCAGAAAGGTCCTAAAACTGCATTTAAAATCATGTCTGCATATGGAGAGTTTCAACCGGCGAGATGCGCGCTGGTGAAACATGTTTTAAAAAAAGCGCGTTCTTTTTTTCCTTCTCCCTCTGGCCGCCAAGCTCCAGCTTCCTGCCAACTTTTGTTGGCGGAGCTAATTGTTGAATTTTTCTCCATTTTAATGGCGCGATCAGCCGCTAGATGGTGATCGCACCTTTCTGAATACGGCACTTTTGAAACCTGGCGAGATTTAGGTTCTCGCCACCCGCGTGGCGAGATTTAAAAAAAAAAAAAATGGCGCTTTTTTTTTTTCTCGCCATTACCTGCCTTTCTAAAGGCATATTTTGCCAACAAATGCCGCTAATTCAGTTACCGCAGCTCTCTGCATAGGCCCCTAAGACAGAAAAAGTGCGTGATAACAAACACAACAATAGACATATTATGTGGCCTCATATGCATATCATTGACCGTCAGACTACAGGGTTAGCAGTTAATGTCATAGGAGGTAGTTATCACTGCTCAACCTTAATATTCAACAATATTATAGAAAGCATGGCGGTGCATGGGGAATGAGAAACATATTTTTTACAGGTGACCCAGAATGATCACAGAAAAAATTCCCACCAATTTGCACACAGCCTAAATTACCAAAAACAGTATCACAGTCTTTGGCTGTGCCCTGGAAATGTATGCGGATAACATTATTTTATGGGTCCGCTACATCGACGATATCCTGTTATTATGGAGTGGTACATCTGAACTTCTAAACCAATTTGTTGGAAAACTCAATGACAACATGCAGATGGACAAAAAAAGTATTGATTTTTTGGACATAACAATCCAAAAAGGTATCAATGGGTACCTAGAGACTACAATATATAGAAAGCCAACTGCCACCAATAGCTAATTGAAGGCTGATAGTGTAAGGAATCCGCTCCGCGGATTACTGGTTGCCTTACTTTGCAGACCGGTGCAGTTCTGGAACACTTCACCTGATATTACTGCAGCCTGGGTTCACTCACCAAAGCAATACTGCCACACACTCCCTCTGGTATCTACTGCAGCTGTGCAATCTATCACTGCAATCCAGCCTTGTATTCACTCATTGGAGCAGTACCTTCACACCCCCCTCCGGGGATTGGCCAGCTGGCCTTTAAGTACTGCTTCCCCACAATGCTCCCCGCCGAGCATAGTCCTTACCGGATGTCACTTGCTGTTCTGCCATAAGCTCCCGCTTGTTCTCCTATGCTGATACGGAGGTCTCCCCTGCGTCCTTCAGCTTCCTTCTCCTATGCTGATACGGAGGTTTCCCCTGCGTCCTTCAGCTTCCGTTCTCTGTGCTGAAGCAAAGGAATCCCCTACGTCTTCAGCTTCCTGCACTGAAGCAAAGGTATCCCCTACGTCTTCAGCTTCCTGGTTCCTGGGGCCTACTCTTTCCCTAATCTAGAGAGGCCATGTCCTGGTTCCTGCGCTGCAACGGAGGATTCCACTACGTCTTCAGCTTCCTGGTTCCTGGGGCCTACTCTTTCCCTAATCTAGAGAGGCCGTGTCCTGGTTCCTGCGCTGCAACGGAGGATTCCCCTGCATCTTCAGTTTCCTGGTTCCTGGGGCCTACTCTTTCCCTAATCTAGAGAGGCCGTGTCCTGGTTCCTGCGCTGTACGGAGGATTCCCCAGCCCGCTCAGGACTCTTGCGCTGTGCACTGGTTTACCCGTGCAGCTAGGCGGTGTGCTACTCTGGTCTGCCTACCACCTCCTGAGACCAGTACCATGGGCCATGGTCGCCGCACGCGCAGAGGCCAACCCCGCACTCCTAAGCTTAAGCGGGGTCTTCCTGACTATCTGTTGCCGAACTCTTGCTTGAACAATGTTTATCCTGATGTCTCCTGTCCTGATCCTGGCTTGTACAATGACGATGCTGTCTTCTCCTATCCTGATCCTGCTACGTATGACTACGAACTGCGCAATCCGGATCAGCCTGCGTGGTCTAAGGTCGGTGCTTTTACAACCCCACCTCAGCCTCGCGGTCCGACCCAGGTTTGTGGCGAGTACAACCGTGACAGATAGTCATCACCCTAACCACCTCATAAGAAATATACCAACTGGCCAATTCCTCCGTCTTCGACGTAATTGTTCAACGACATCAGACTTTGTTACAAAAGCAGGGGAAATGTGCCAACGTTTCTATGAGAGAGGTTACAGCAAGGGAATGGTCAAAAAAGCTTACCGACGAGCACTCCATACACAAAGAGAAACACTTTTGACTCAAAATAAAACAAGGGGAGACACAAAGGAAGTGATACGTTTTATTAGTACCTATAACACACAATGGAACGATCTTAAACGTATTTTCACTAAACATTGGCATTTACTCACAGAAGACAAGGATTTGGTCGAGGTACTGAATCCGTTCCCTACATTCACAAGTAGGAGATCAAGAAATATTAAAGATAGAGTAGTTCAAAGTCACTACCAATCTGTCCCTACTAGGACTTGGCTTACTGCTGCGACACACTTTATTCGAGCAAATACCCAGTATGTACCTGGCAGATACCTGGAATGCGCTGCTCCTCACCTCTGACAAGCCCCGTTGCGTTTGCCTTCCCAGCCATGGTTCATGCCTGGCTGACGGGCGGCTGATCTGTTAAATGATAATGATTAGGATTTAATAGGCTGCAATGCTTCGCGTGTCTACCAGATGGCATAAATTCATGAATTGTAATGCAGTATATATATATATATATATATACTGTGCAGTATTGCAGCCAGCGGGAATAAAATGCTTCAATCCCTGCCTGGAAAATAACGCAATGCACTCGGGCAGAAAACAGTCACAAACCTCAATACACCCAAGTATACCCGAATTAGTGGGACTAGCCGAGCTCGAATAAAGTGTGTCGCCAGTGTAATCATAAACCACAGGGATCCTTCCCCTGTGGGAGATGTAAAGCATGCGCCTTTATGTCCCCAACAAAAACTTTCACAGACATTAAAAAACAAAATACATTTAAAATTCGTGATTTTATCAATTGTACCAGCAGAGGGATCATTTACATCATCACATGTTCATGTGATAAAATGTATGTGGGTAAAACCTATCGCCAACTAAAGGTGCGCATTCTTGAACACCTGGGATCCATACGGAATAGCCATGATACACCCGTGGCCAGGCATGTTAATGGTATCCATCATGGTGACTGCAAAACTTTACACTTTGCGGGTATTGAACAAATACCAAAAGGACCACGCAAAGGTGATTGGAATAAACAACTACTGCAAAAAGAATGCAAATGGATTTTCAATCTGAAGACCCTGAGTCCTTTAGGGTTAAATGAGGGATTTATATATTCACCATTTATTTAAAATCTTACCATGCTCAGTGTATTTCTAGGCATTTAGCTAGATAACATATGGTAACACCTAGTAGGACCGTATTGACCTTAGGGGCGGTCCATTTAGTGAGTCTTCATTCCTACATTCTGACATAATCCTTGCATAGTACAAGACAGGTTTATCATAGTATGTCATTTGTGTATCCCATTCTGCTGGTACAACTGACATTTCATTATGTCTGTTCTAGCTGCCAGATCACCATAAGTGATTTAGGTTAAGCATTCACTGGTATCTGTGACTACACCACAGTGTTTTGAGATGCGTGTATTAGTTATTAGGCATACACTATTCATTACAAATTTACATAGTATCGCATTGAATGCTATGCAATAAACCCTGCTTATAATTAGACGCTACGGGAGATAACCAATGGGAACACTAATGCGTTAAGTATACACCCTTATCCCGCCCCCAGGAGGGTATAAATACCTTATTCATGGGAGTGCAAGTACACTCCTCCACCTTGAAGAAACGCCGGGGAATGGCGCGAAACGATCGTCGGGTTGCTGGGCGACGCACTCACTGATGACGTCAGCCGTGTTTGGAGCAGTGAGGGAGTATGCCGGGCAAGAGTCACTTGCAAACAGATGCTGTTAAACGGTTGAATTAACCATTTTACTATCTGGTCATTCTCCAACAGTATGCATACATCTAGCATACTCTGATTAAGCTCGGAATATAGTAATTTACAAGCAATGGGGATATTAACACCTTGTATGGCAGTTGAAACCACTCATTAGATGCAGACACAGCCTATGTAATTGTAAATATATATTTGGGGAATGACAGTTACAATTGTATCTGTTTTGCTGCTAATGGTCACATTTCAGGTCTACAATGTTACATAAATCTGGTTATACTTTGTATACATTCCAACTTTACATAGAGTATATTATGTGTGTATTTAACATCTAATACTTACCTGATTTCTGAGAGGAGTCACTAATTATAGACTCCACACAGACTTGAGAATTAGCCTTGCTCACATGTGTTGTGAATAAACACACAATCACTTTATGCATATACTTGCAGTTATAGAAGAGTGCAACAAATAGGCATACTCCAGTGCTTTCTTTTTTAAATGATTTTATTATAAATACACAAAATATAAAAATACACTTTTGTTTCATCTAGAAGAGTTAGCATACATTAATAAATAATTTTTTATTTTTGTTTTTTAACCTCCTGGTTTCTTGCATTATATGGATTTTGGGACCAAATTGTTCCCTTGATACTGTTTTTGGTAATTTAGGCTGTGTGCAAATTGGTGGGAATCTTTTCTGTGATCATTCTGGGTCACCTGTAAAAAATTAGCAGTTAATGTCCCACCAATAGGAGACATATGTGCAGCAGAGTACATCTTACCTAATGGCAAAATTGTCCTCTCCATCGTCATATATTGTTCCCCAAACCAAACAGTACAGAATATCATCAAATTCATTCATTTCATTCTACTACCGTACTCTATTGAAGGTGAAGGCTTGTTCAACAGACATTATGACAAACTACCCATCATATTAACTGGTGATTTTAACATCAACTTTCTTTCTCAAGAAGCTCTACCACTTATTACATTACTACAAGAAAAATTCAATTCGATTCTCAACACCAATCCAGCCCTAGCAACTACAACATCCGGATCCACTATTGATGCGGTTTTTCAACGACATTTAGTTTACAATCGACAATATATGTATCTTACTTCAGTTATCATAAGTCGATTATTTCATGTATTAAAAATGATAGCATGGATTTTTAAAAGCAAAAATAAAACTATACAATTGTAACATCTAAAAATGATTCCATTTTATTACAAACATCTATAACAACATTTAATATTATTGTTACTTTATATGTTGATGACAACACACAAAGAAGTTTCACTTACTATGCGCGTGCACAGCACACACAGCTTTTTTTTTTAGCCCTGTAAAATGTAAACAAAACCACTATTCACAACTCTAGATATATATGATATTCCTACAATCTAATGCTTGAGTAACATACATGGAGAACTAATTTGCAATTACACCATACAGTAGAATTCCCTCTAATATAATAAGTTGAGCAAAAGAGGTTTTAATGAGGTTTCAGATGTGACTCTGCCTGGCGTATTTATCCCACAACACCCGCCAAAAATGTATTGTCTTTCTGGACACTTTGGACAACTCCTTATTACGTTTCTCTTTCACCCCTATATTTCAGGGTCTGGATGGGAGTAAGATCAACTTTAGGTAAGATATGCTTAATGCAGTCATGGTTTTTGAAGTGCTAACCTAACATGACTTAAGGCTATGCTAATGAGATATAAAGCAGCCATTGCTTTTGTATATAAATTAGCTTTGTGCATATGTGTTACCAGTAAGAGTCAACTTTCAGTAGGTGCTACTGGTGCTGTTGCACAGAGTCCTGCATCCTAAGGGGACGACGCAGGATGGTAGGCTACCGGTAGCATGCTGCATGCCTTTGGCTCCCTCTGCCCTCCTTGTTCCTGCCGCCATGCATGGACGGGACGGCACGTAATGATGACCACAGGCTTTGCAGGCAGGTAAGTATTGCATGGCTTGCTGGGCCAATAGAAGTGTCGGATCAGCCATTCATGCGGGAATCTGCCTGCAGAAGCTGTAATCCCTCCTGCCACCTGTTGCTGCCACCACACCCATATGGCTCAACTGTAAGCAAGCTACTGGGCACTGCTCTCCACCTCTCGCCCAGCCACCTGATCCCCAACCGAGCCTGCCGCCTGTCTCTCCACCAAGCCATGTGACCCATCCACCTGTCTGGTTAACCTCTGCCCAGATGCCTGACCACGTCTGGCTTTTTGACCACTTCTCTGACCTTAACCAGCTAGTTGCCTCATCCATGTTCCCCTTTAACTGTAGGTACCAGTCTGCCAGGTAAGAAAGCACACACTATATACTGTATATTCCTGTTTCCCCCTCCTATGATTTTCCTCTGTGACTCCCCCCATGATATCCAAACCCCAATGTTTCCCCCCCTTATGCCCCCACAATGACTTTTCCCACATATCAGAGTCTCTCCTGTGCACCCGCCCCATCTGATTCCCTCCATTGACTCCCAGTGTCCCCCATAATTCTCCCTTTTCTTGTTGATCTATAGGAGCGTGTATTGCCTTGGCTCCTGGAATAACATGCACTTAATGGTGTGCACTCAACACTGAATATGCCCTATCTGTATGCTTTCAGAATGATATAAGTATTTTATGCACATATGCCAGTACAGGTGCCTGGTTAAAAAATGTGTCACTATATATTAGAAATGTTGATAATTGCATGCTTTAAGTGAAATATGCGTCTCAAATGAGGCAGCACAGCTGACATGTTATCAGATAAGTGCAGCACATGAACAAAGAAGCTTCTTTTAAGTGTCCTCATGACTGAAATGTTATAGTTGTTTTACCAGGGACAGAACAAAAGCCATAACTCCTCTCGAAACAGATGCATGCTGCTTGGTGCTAGATGGCAAACATTAAGTTAATTAAAGCCTGTTACAAGGATGCATTCATAAAGCTGTTTTTATTACAATTGCTTTTATACCTGACTGATCCTCTTGTCAGCATTTTTTGTAACAATGTTTGCTGGTTCATTGCCACAAGGGAGTACAAGAAATGAAACAGCATGTGGTACAACCTCATAGTGTGACCAATATTCAAAAGAAGTCTTGGATAGCCTGTTTATAATAGGGCACACATGAATATATACAGGCACTAAAAAAATCTGGTAATTTTCATCATCATTGTCCACGATATTTTGCAAGCATGAAAAAAAAAACAATACAGCAGAAAATTACAGTCCCTTTTTTCTCTCCTTTTTTTTCGATTGCATGATTTTACGATGTACTTGGAGCAAAACTATTTGCTATAATGTGTTTGTAACATATAGAAAATTGCTCTGTTGTCACTGTATCTCCATTCTATTATTGATGGTGCACTCTTTTCAATGAATTTTCCAGTCATTAATCTGACAGCTATGGTGTTATTTCATATTTACTTTGTTGAACATCTTGAAAAATAGATACAATAGTGCATGGGTCCCAAAAAACACCATATTCAGCTAGATAGGTGCCCACTCAGAAACCTTGGTCAGGTACCTACAATGTTTTATTTAAGATAAGAGAGTGCTACTTAACAGATTCACGCACTGATTTATTTCTTCATTGCCCCACGATTTTGTTCAGTGTAGCTCAACCAAACGTTGGCACAATTAATGAATCTAGTGGGTGCCACTTTTAAATGCAGAAATGACTATGGTGTATGTTGTGGCTTCTGTGTTCCCCCAACCCGTTGAAATATTAATCATTGGATTTGTGGCACTGCACGTTGCAGGCAGCCATTTTTCAAAGCAGGGAACTACTGTATTACTGACTGCTGCAGTTATTCGCTATGAGCGCACAGTATCTATTTTTTTAAGAAAACATATACCAGGAATGGCACCTTTAAAAAAGCAGGTTATTAGCATAGGGACCTTAACTTTAAGGGATTCCAGGTGAGTGTGGCATTGGCATACATATTTGTTTATTATGAAATAACTCTCTCCAGTACCATTATCTGACTAGCAACTTTGCATGGTCTGTCAAATTACCCTCGTTTTTTTTTTTTAACTTTTTCCAGAAACAAACAATGATTTGTTTCTTGTTGCTGGATAAAGTTCCTTGCACTCCTCCTCCCTTCTAACCACCAACTAATGAAGTGAACAAGTAAACTACTGCAGCTTACAGTAGGAAATCAACACGCAAATCTATAGGATAAATAGCTGGTTTTATCTTTAAATTGCAAATATTTGTGGCCATGGGGAATATGAATCTATTGCTGAATATGCAATCTCACTGGATGCCTTGTGTCTTATATCTGTAATCACAGAAATATTCACATTGTATAGAGCATGCTGCTGCAGTGCCAAGTAGCCCAGCCATTTTTTGTAATTATTCTGCCCTTTGGAAGTAAGCTTATTATTTCAATTTATTTAACCAGAGATACTATATTACAGCTACTGTAAGTTATGTAGTCCAACAAGGTTTACGACAGTTTAGACCGGGGAACTATTAATTATGGACCCCTGAGGAAGCCAATTACAAGGTGAAATGCATTGGGAACTGACACTCAGAGGACACAGCCCTAACAGCAGCAGCCTTTCTGAGACTCTAAGATTGCGGAAGCAGAACCAAGCAGTGCAACAGTGTGTATGCTGACCCGGCACTGAGGACATACCAGGACGTGTCCTAGAGTGGGTGATAGTGTGCTCTTATGACATACAATGCACATTTTAATCAGGAAAGTGCTAGTGCATTTCCCCTTTCTTTTTTGTAGTAAACGCTTTTACTCAAATATACGTTTTTTTTCTTTCCAACGAGGAGTGGTGTATTGGGAAGAGCACCCTATTAACACGCTGACCTCTTTGCTGAAGAGAACACGGGATGACCTTATGTGAGTGCAACACATTGGAGCACAATCATTTATTTATTTTCAATTTGATCAAATACCTTTCATTATTTTATTTATATTCATATTTTCAAATTAGTTTGGGGTGGGACATATACGGACATTACAAGCTCAGACTAGTTTGCGCTAATATCGCTTTTCATCATAAATGATGGTAACAAAAGTGAGAAGATGTTGAAATGATTGTAGAAATATATAAGCACATGTCATTCCTGTCCCATGAAATCCCTACCATTGTTGCATCGTAAAGTTTCTTGATATACTGCCTTAAAGGTCTAAATAATGGATCTGTTCCTATTAGCATCTGTATAATCATAATAAGTTCAGTCTTGAAGTTGGATGCATATTAGCAACCTGCTCCACAAGCTTAAAGCATTATAAAAAGTTAGTAGTTAATCAGTAAAAATGTGTTATTTGATGCTATCAGGCTCTCAAGCATTTTATTCACTCCATCTGGCATTTGCTGCCATAGTCATATTTATGCCGCTAAGCTTTCAGCTGCTATCTAAGATTAAAAGAACAAAGCAAAATGGGCACAAGGTTCTGTATGTTCCATTTTTCAATAGCTGGCCTTATTTATTTTTTAGGACTTTTTTTTTAACAGAAAGACTATCACTACTCTGTGTTTAACATCCATTAGGATATGGGGTCTCTGGTGTATTCCACTTGAAATAATGTGCTGTTCTCTCTTTCACCATTTGTAATAAAAAGAAAACCCCATAAACTTCTGTGAGTACCAATGTATAGTTGGTACACATGGAGATAGTGAGAAATTAGGCCTGCGGTATGGGAGGGGCAGAGTTTACAGCCACTGTGGTACACTTAGAGTTTGTATCCAAAAGTCACCTATATTCTGTGTTAACTATTTTGAACAGAGGAGTTCAAAGGAGTGTACAATGCGCACCAGAACACCTCTTAAAACAGATGACAGTGTGACAAGAAGTGCTAATGTGCTAAACATATACAAAATGATACTAATACGTTCCTGGGTTTTCTGCTGCTCTCAGACCACAGTCTCTTCTTCTGCGCAAATCGATTTCCTTTGAAAATTCTGAGGCACACAATGACTTCCAGGTTCATAAAGAAAAAGAAATAAATCAAAACCTAGTGTAACTCTTTATAAAAACATGATATTTAGTCTGTTCACTCACATATTCTATGGGAAAATGAAGTATGGTATGTCAATAGACTAGATCATGTAGTTCTCAAAGGGCAATCTACTGAAAATTTACTTCTCAAAGAAATTACGAAAGTAGGGGCGCACATAGTGTAAAAACGTTAACTTTTCGAGACACGCGAAATACAAGGTAATGCACTCAAAAGATGTCTCTGAACTAAAGGCCTTTGGGTATAATGTACGATTGGAACACCTGCACCCCACTCAGATTCAATTCAGCAGTTCTAACGGAAACGCTGCCAGGCGCTCGCCGGACTCCCTCTGCACACTTGTCCAACTGTTCGGATATTCCAAGATGTCTGCCGTAGATTCATACGGTGTCCACCGAAAGAAACATTCTATTTGTTTTTTAAAGTTAGTGCATCAGAGCAGATGACTTTCTGAATACAGTACATAGAGATTTGCACTTGACTTTAGATCCAGAGGATTGGAGTGGGATTTGGGTGGATGTCACCATGAGTTCAATATGTACAGTACCACTGTTAAGATGAACGGTCCTAGACTTTCTACCTGACTCCAATGCATCTTAACATCTGATTTATGTTTCAAAGACTGAGGTCAGGTTGGTTTATTTATACACAGTACAACAAATTAGTTAGCTACACCTCCACATATATCACTAGTTTTCTGTATTTTTCTCCCCCTATATTAAGTGTTAACAAAAGAGTTAATTCCCGCATTAAATTTAACGTCGTTGAGGTGTTGCCCACCTCTTTTTCATATAAATGTAATGGCAGGCCGTCATTACCTTACCACGGCACTTAACACCTCGTTAATGAGCTTCGAAGGTCCCCGTTATCACTATATATATATATATATATATATATATATATATATATATATATATATATATATATATATCCCCCTCTAATGTCAACAAATATGGCAATCAAGGATCTCTTTTCTAATCAGGACAATACTTTCCAGACTGTATTCTGCCCTGGTGCATTACTATACTTTTTTTGAACTGAGCTGTGGTTTCAGTACTCTAATACAGGGGTGCGCAAACTCTTCTCCCTGCGCCACCCTTCCTGCTCTCAACCCCTGCACGGCTCCGGTGTCAAATGACACAGCGGGGTCATGTAATGCCACGTTGCCATGACAACAAGATGTCACGTGACCTCGCTGCTTCATTTGACGCGGGTTGCTATGGCGAAGCATCGCTGGAAATTTAGGGTAAGTAAAGTTACAGAGGCCTCGAACGATCCCCAGCATTTAATTTAAATGCCTTCTGGGAAGCGCGGGGCCACTGTAAGCGGCGCGCCCCCCATTTCGCGCACTTCTGCTCTAATACACTCCTCTAGTTTGATTATATCCTTCCTTGTTGCATTCCCTAACCAGACAATATTCTATTATATGCTCAGTCCGATGCGGTTGGTTATTCCTAAAATTTGCAGAGGCTGGGATGCGCTGTTGATAGAGGTGTAAACCACTATTTCAGAATATGGGGGAAAAAATTATCTCTGGCAACAATTTCTCAAGAGTAATTATGTTTACCTTACTTAAAAATATGATTAGGATAACATAGCAGAGAAATTGAAACTCAAACAGAAACTCCCAATATAGTTAAGTTTCTGTGTAATAATGAATAATCCCCAAAAAGTCAAGTGAGATGATTTTAGTAATAAACTAAACAACCTTTTCCAACATTTTGTACCATATTCCTCATAAATTCAATCATACAGTATGTGGGAAAAAGATGCTTAGATTGTCACTATGGCTTTATATTGTTTCAAGAAAATCACATACTATACATTTCTAAGATTTGAAAACTTTCCCCAGAGCTATCCAAGAAGCTACTGTAAAAAAGCAAAAAATGTGATATTTACACAGTAACACGTTAACCCCGCAAAACATATTTAGCATTCCATCTGGTCACAGTCAGTGGGTAGCAATGTTCTAGCGTGATTAAAGTGTGCTAATTCTATTTAGTTTGATATTTGTTTTAAAAAAAAATCTTAAGTGTGTATTTTAACCCATTTGCTGATGTACTGTACATCTTTTATATATTGTTTCAAAAATAGTTTTTTTTCATTATCATTAGCAAATATATATGTGTATATGAATTGAGGTTCAAATAAAATTGGACAACTTTTGAGCATATAACACTAACAAATAGTCAATATTATTCTTATACAATATAATTCCTCTTTCGCGGGAGCATGGACCCTGGGTAATCACCTAGTGTAAATCGATTCTCTTCAAAACATGAGGGGTTTATTTATTTTTTATTTTTTCCAGGGGTCTTGTAAATCGATTTTTTTCGAAACGTGAGAACTAGTGGTGGTGGTTTTAAGTGGTGTTCTAGTGTGCGTTGTACACTCCTTTGAACTTCTCTGTTCAAAATAGTTAACACAGAATATAGGTGACTTTTGGATACAAAACTCTAGCTCCTAGTGTAAGACTGTTGCAATCTTTTTCAAGCTGGCCTGATGACAGCCAGTCTGCAATGACAACATTCAAAATAAGAAGCCAAAGATAAACAAAGATATGAGCGGGAAAGATCTGAAATTGCGAGATTTCCCACATCAGGACCAATGCTGACCATTATTTACTTTGACAATGTACTCGGTAATGTGTGATTATCATCGTTTTTTGGTCCAACTCATATTAATCCAAACTTAAGAAAATGTATGTACAGTAAAAGACACAAAAGTTGTAGAATTTTAATTTTAAAAGACACAGTGAAATGAAGGATTAGAGGTTTGTCTGTTTGTCAATATCAGTTCCATTCTTATATGCAAAATTCAAGCTATATGAGTTTTTTTAATTTGACTATCTGGATCCGTTTCTAACATATTAAAATCAAGTAGCAACACTTTCATTATTTCTGATTCTAATGACAAATCAGTGTATCACAATGTTAAACCCTTTCACTGCCAGACAAACCTGCAACAGCTTGCACAGCAATTGTTTTGCAAAGGGGTCAAGTTAAGATTTAGGTGAGAACTAAATATATTTAATGACAAAAAACGGAAATATTTGGTGTTTTTTCCCCTCATTTTTTTTGTCTGTACTCTTATTATTTAATGAAATCACATGTTTTTCCTTTGACAATGCGCTCAGTTCAGAGAGATACCTTTTGTTCTTAATAACGGTTATTCACTATTCCTCCGCAAACCTCCCCCTTATATAATAGAAATATTTTTTACAATTCCCATTCGTATTTTACTGCACTCAATTCTAAACAGAATATGTATAAAGTAGAGATGTGTAAAGTAGTCCCACTTCATTAAAGATGGGCAAATAAATTAAGAAATCTGGTCAAAGGTAAAGAGTTCCAACTGTTTTTTTTAAGTTTGTTTCCCTGAGTGTTTACCACCTTTTTGAGTTATGCAAAGTGCATAACAAAACGAGTGTAGTGAGAGCGGCAACATTTGCAATGTTTTCACCAACCCTAAATGTCTCAAATTCAAAAGCTAGATAGTAGATATTCAGAAAGAAGACACAAGAACATAAACATATATTAAATGCAGTTCTAAAGAAGCCTGCAATTTCATTTAAAGCAGCACTCCAGGTTGCAGTTTATGTATTGTTTTTTTTTAGTTATAGGATTGAAGCAGGGGGTCTCCAGACCTGAACTGCGTTCATTTCAGCTAGGGGGACCCCCTGCTTCCCGAGATACTTACCTCCATAGGGGGTGACGGTATCAATGCAGGTAGCAACTCAGATGGGGCTTGTTGGGGCTAACAATGGCAGCTTAAATCTCACACTTCTTGTGGGCCATTAGCAAAGCTGTGACGTCATCCCTTCCTATTGGCCACATGACGAGGGACAGGAAGGAGACACTGACATCCCCTACGGAGTTATGTAGATCGGGAAGCAGAGGGTCCCCGTAACTGAAATTAGCGTAGTTCAGCTCCTGAGACCCCCGGCTTCCAACCTATAACTAATAGATACATAAAACTATCACAATAAATAAATTGTAAACAATGACCCTGAAAATAGGTCATATAACTAGCTGGCTGCAGCATGAGATGGTTATATCAGTTTTTTTTGAAGCATACAAGCTGCAGCTCAAGTGCTTCTGCAACAAATATTACAACTTATGATTAAAAATTGTCGCTGAGTAAATCAAGGACTGATCTCATCAGTGAAGAATGGTGTGTTTACTGAAAGCTTCTCAATTTCCACCCAAAAATATGAATATGGAACATATCGAAGTCTCACAAATCACGGTGGTAAAAATAACATTGCCCTGAGTCTCATTATATGAAATATTTTCCAAATAGTACTTTGGCTGCATCTTTAGGGGATATTCTAGTAGTGGCGAGGGGGGGGGGGGGAAAGAGAGGGGGAGGAGGAGGATTTCAATTTCCTCCTCTTGCTCAGAGTTAAGCCAAGGCAAACTCTCAGCTACCAGAATATCCCTCTAAAAGGTGCAGCCAAAATACTAGAAGCAGTTGCTTTCATATAATGAGACGCTGGGTAATATTATTTTTACCATCGTGATTTGTGAGACTTCGATATGATCTTCACAGATGAGATCAGTCCTTGATCCCCATCACCACCACCACGCAAAAGCCTTATTTCAAACTCTGGAGAGAAGTCGCAACACCTATCTCACCTCTTTGAGATGACGAGAGAATAAAATGTGCACCGCCTCCACTTTTTGGAGCTACTAGAATTCAGCTAGTTGTGAATTTGCTCATTCTGCCCGGATTTGCAGACGGAGTAAAACCGCTTCTCCAAAGCTTTTTCCGCACAGTTTAGACATGCGAGAAGGGCTTGGAGAATGCAAAGCATGCCAATCCGATCGGAGAGGGCTCTTTCCACACGGATTTGAACTACTCACAGCTAGTAAAATATTCCCCTTTGCTTTTACATACAGATAAGACATTATTTTCTGGTATTTCTTTGGGGGGGGGGTAGATTGGGGTAAACTCTTCTTTTTGGAGATGTTTGAAATGTTTAATCCAAGTTTATGAATCATGCAAAATTGGAAAAATCTTTTGTCTCTCCAAAATTTCACAACACTGAGTTATCCAGACCCTGAAATATGGCTTTTTCTGGAGAGGAGAAAAAGAGGAATAGAGAGATAATGAAAGAGGAAAAAGAGTTTATTTTTCAGGTATCTCTCCATGTATAGAGCTATATGTAAGCAGGGTTGCCACCTTCTACTGAAGGTTACTTGATGGCGTGGTGCAGCGGTGTCTCCCGGCATCTTGATGCAATTCTCCCTCCAACTGCAGTGAACATGGCTCAAACAAAACAAAAAAGAAGGGCGCAAGTGATGCAAATGAATACTTTATAAAAAGAAAGAAGATACAATCAAAGAGATATCACGTAAATATATAAAACAAAGAACAGGATAAATTGCCTGATATAAAGTAGAAGCCCGATTTAGGGGAATATGCAGTCCCTCGTCCGTCTCCTGGAAGTTCTCCACGGGTCCCTGGGAAACTGAAGGGGAAGCTGATGCTGAAGTTTACCGCTACGCCGTCTCCCTGCTGAAGCACCAGCCTTCTGTGCGCTGGACACCGAGGGGTCTCGCTCGTAGCTGGAAGAAAAGCTGATGCTGCGGCTGGTGTGCTCCTCTCTCCCTTCACTGGAACCCGGATGTGACGTAACCTCCGCTCATATCAGGTTTGAGGTTTCTGGGAAATCCCCTGGGCTATACGCTGCGTATAGTGGACAGCAACAAGAACACAGATGTTGCATGGATCTAGGAACTAAGAGTGTACACCCTAAAGATTTGTGAGGGTCTTTCTGCACGTTCCAGTTATTCACAGACTTTGCACCGCAGCAGCGTCTGTGTTCTTGTTGCTGTCAGCTAGACGCCGCGTTGCCAAGGTCACATGTTCTGAAACTGCCTGAATCTCGGTAAGTAGAGGTTGCAAAGGCCTCGCGCGGTCACCCAACATTTAATTTAAATGCTCCATTGACTTTTTAGTCTCTATCTGTTGAGATATTATTCAATAAGTTTAGTTCTTGTATTATTAGACATTATTTCAAGGTGTTGACTCTCCATTAGTTATTTATATTGTCTGCCTTGAGTAAGGGTTTATTATGTGCTTCATGTCATACATTGTGGTATGTCATCTCAGTGTCATTACACTTTGACAAGCACGTAGATCCAGTATAACAACTAGGGAGAACATATACCCCGTGCTCAAATTTACTCCCTCCACCCTCCCCCGCACCCCTCCCTGTTGCTCCCTTTCTTTGGGTACAGTTTTGTCCCACCACTGTGCATTTACACTGATCACTTAAGGGTATAGTTTCTGAGCGCTCAACCACTTATGTTTTGTTTGTTTTCTTGTTCAGTGAACATGGCTGCCTGGCAACCGGATGCTACGTGACATCATGACACTACGCTGCGCCGCCATGACAAGGTGACACAGTGTAGTGTCATGACGTCACGTAGCATCCGGTTGCCATGGCAACGCAGCGTCATTTGATGCCGCACAGCCATGTTCACTGCAGTTGGAGGGGGAATTACAGGAGAATGCCGGAGTCGCTGCCGCCGCACCACACCGCACCCCGCGGTCACCCTGAGATTGACAGCGGCAACCCGCAGCCCGAAGGTAAGAGCCCAAAACCTGGAGTCTCCGGATCAAACCCGGAGAAGCGGCAACCCTGTAAATGTAAGGTATATACTGAAAGCCTCTCACTGTCTCTCTCCCTCTCTCATATCTCTACTCCTTTTATTTCATACCACGTTTGAAAGACTAAGGCAGAAGAAAGAACAAAACAGAAAGATTATATAACAGTGTTTTTTTTCCACTCTATTTTTCTGAGCTATAAAGTGGCAACATAAAGATTAAGCGGCTGGAAATCCATAACATGATATTTCGCAGTGCCCTTTTCAAATAGAGTGCCAAAACTCATGAGTAAGATCTTGTTATCCATGATCTCGTAACACATTTATGGTTATGATATTGGAGCTCAACATCTGTACATCTGTACGCACTCTATAAGGTCCAGCAAAATAAAATAAAAATTAAAAACCCTAACACTAAGAAAAATGACGGTCCAAACAAGAATTGATACTTCCCATTATAATATATGGCTCCTCCCATCACATTATGTTACTCCCCATATCGTACACTGACACAAATGAGACACACGTGAGTATTTTGCTGTACCATGTTTTGTAGATGTAACCAGGTCCCCTCCGGTCCCCAGTTTTATTACTGTTCACCCCTTACCTCCGCTGACGCGAGGGAGGTTGCGGGGAGGTGTTAGTGGCGACAAGCTCGCCAGAGGCTCCGGCGGCCCTCTCTGCAGGGCGCCGCCATCTTGCGTAGGGTTCGCGCATGCGCAGTGGAGTGCCAGAAGTCGCGGCGGCCATTACAAGGTTTGCGCATGCGCAGAAGGAGTTACGGCAGCTATTACCAAGTCGCGTATGTGCTGCAAACTAGGCGCACGCGGTGGCAATAGGGAAAGGCTCTGCAAGGGACTACAGCTCCCTGCAGCCACAGGGGCTGCTAACTACATGTCGCACGAGAGCCAATAGGGCTGGAGTATTCCCCTGCAGGGAGTAGTTACATTTGGCGCGCTCAGGCCAGATAGGCAGTCGGAGCTGGGACACAGATAGGGGAGGTTGTAGCTGCAGGGCGTCTGTAGCCCCTGCACTAGGCCAGACATCCTCCTAGGCCCCAGATAGGCCCCGACTCATATGTCAAGATTGTAGCTGCTACAGGGACAGGCCCTTAGGTAGGGACACTGCCCCATTAGCTGCTTAAGTTCAAGGACACAGCTGCATCGCTGCACAGCCCTGATGATTGTGGTCTGGGACGAGATCACCCTGCAAGGTTTAGAGACTATCTTCGCGTGGGACACTCCAGCGGGATACCACCCCACACGGAGGCGGACACGACGCGGATGACATCGCTGGATCAGTGGATCCCAACGGTCTTCCAATCAGCGCGCCCAGGTGTGGACACACCCGGCAGGTACCAATACACCAAGTGCACCAACCAACAACTCAAATTAGTGGGCAGCGCTATCTCACACATTGGGGTTGGGTGTGGGACTCTTGGGACACAGTGTTGGGTTATGGCCCTGTGAGGCTTGGTGGGTAGTTGTACCATATTAGTGATCATTAGAACCGTTAAGAGTTATACCTGTACCAGTAATGGTTATTGTTATTTTACACAGAGTGTGATTATTGTTATTGGGTTCTGTGAGGGGCTCCTCCCACTACGCTGGAATCCCTCTCAGGTGGAGGCGCTGCACCGAGATGTTAATTGTATCACCCCAGGCTGTCCGTGGCGGAGGCTTAGGCTTCCTGTGAGCCAACAGGTAAAGGCAGTACCAGTTGTATCTTTATAGCGTACACCCCAATCTCACTTAGGGGGTGGGGGGTACAAGGGCTACATAGAAAAAAAGTTACACCCACTGTATCCTATTCAATCGTATTTTAAAGACAAACTTTTTTTATTGACTTTACATTCACCTATCAGAATTTTAACTGCATTTATATTCAACGTAGGAAAACATTTACAATTTTTATTTTCTCTTTTCTGCTTTTCATGTCATGGTGCAGTCAGGGAAAACTGATGGAATTGCACATCTTGACTCACCAGAGAAATCATTAGCCCAGAGCTGTGATTACTGGTAAGCCCTGCAAATCCCAATACATTATTTCTGCGAGGCATATTTCTAATTGTAATTTCTGAACAATATAATTAAGGCAGAAATAAGCTTTGCTAACAAATTACTTAGATTAATCAGGAAGACTCTTAAACCATTTTCGAATTATTTAGCACCCATTACAATCTGTGAGTATTTAAACTGGAGCTCTCCGTTCACACTAGTAAAAAAACAAGATAATATTGAAAGTTTGAAATTTCTTGAACTTCAACTTTCTGATTCTTCATGGTAAAAAAAAATATTATTATTATTATTGATGGTGGTATGAAATGTATTTATAAATACTCTATTTATGTATTGTCTCATTAATAACAAAGTTGATGACATTAATTAAAGTAACACTCCTACTTTAAAAATACTTTCCTACTCAAATCCCTAGAAAGTGTGTTTCTGTCATTTGTTAACAGAATCCCTATTTAATGAATATACAGTAACTACTTGGTAGGGATAAAGAATATTCACACACTGAAAAACAGGCAATCATAACCAAACTAATCTCTCTACATACTTCAAAGGCTATGAGATCCAGTGTGGAATGGAACTGGGACAACTTACTGGTGGAATATTCCAAGGTTTTGTAAAGGCTTTTGATACTGTTGGTCGTGTTACAGTATCTTGCTAAACAAACGTCAGTGCTCTGGAATAGAGGAACATGCTTTAAACTGGTTTCACTGCTACAGTACCTATCGGGAAGATAACAATATGTGTCTACCTTGGACTCTAACTAAAACCCCTTGGATGTCATCTGTGGGGTCCTGCAAGGCTCTTTTATGGGGACGCTACTCTTTTCAGTATTCATTAATTATCTATCTTCAGGTTGAAAGGCAGCTTAAATGCACATGTATATGAATGACACAATCTTATATGCCTACAGCCCTAGTCTCACTGACTTTGGATATGTAATTCAATCTCATTTATCAAGACTTGAGAATTCTGGATTTAAAAAAATAAACTGTTTTATACACTCACAAAACTGTAACTACGGTATTTGGGACTAAGGATAAAATGTGTAAAGCTACCAACGATGGAGCTTCATATCAGAACCAACTCTAACACCATTCTAGCCCATGTTACTAGTTTAAAATATCTGGGCATATGGCTTGACTATATAACAGATCTATGCTGCACACCACAAAAGAAAAATAAATTGATCTAGTCACCGGTGCTCCTGGTTCAGGGAATCCCTGTCACTATTCCAGAATCAGCAAACAAAGTTTGGGGCAAAATTGGGGCACTGCAGATTTTGCAAAAACGAATTTATTGAGCCAAATTTCCAACAATTCGGCCGATGCAAAAGCACCGATGAAACGGCAGGCCAGCTACACTTGAAAAGGGCCGTAGCATCAGCCACAACATCGGAAATTTGGCTCAATAAATCCGTTTTGCAAAATCCGTAGTGCCCTGATGTAAACTTTGTTTGCATATGGCTTGATTCCCATTTAACATTTGGGCTGCATATTGATAATCTGACATCCAACACCTAAGCCAAACTTGGTGTACTATATAGGAACAAATCCTCCTTAAGCCCGCTAGTCAGAAAGCACATAGCACAATATATGCTAATGCTAAGTACAATACACATCACTGTGAAATATTCCAAGAACTAGATTGGTCATCACTTGAGTCGAGATGCAAGTGCATTTATCCTGTCTTGCCTTCAAATACTTTCTGGGCAAGCTATCCGTCCATCTGAACAAGCTCCTCACCCTTACCACACGCTGCTCTTATCACCTGAGATCTGACTCCAAAAGACTACTCACTGTCCCAAGGTTCAACAACGAACCTGGTTGCTCCTCATTCTCTTACCATCAGTTTAAGTAATTTCAAGACTTCCGCTGTCTCACATTTTAACCTTGTGTCTAACTGTTGCATACGCACATAATCATATTATGTCTAACTTTCCATGAAATCTCTGTGAATTGAATGTAACCATGAATTGTCACCATAACTCTGTGCCCAGGACATACTTGAAAACGAGAGGTAACTCTTCATCTATTATTTCCTGTTACTGTAGAACATTTTCTAAATAAATAAAGGCTGTTCGTTTTTCTCAATAATTCTGTCTCTCTACACAAACATAGCTTTCTAATGGAACCAAAACAACTCTAAAGATACCATACATCTCAGTTTTTTTACCTTGATGTGATAGTTATGAAAAGGGCATCAAGATTACGAACAAAACTAGGGGAGGCTGGACTATTATACAGAACCAAGCAGATCACAGGATGCTTAATTTACAACAAGATTCTTATGAGGTCTTCACGTGTCTCTACAACCATGTACATTATTCATTAAATTGCAATAGGGCTCATCGAGGAACTAACAAATGGAAACTGATTAAGTCAATCGGAGTTTTCGTGGTAAAGCACCTGACTCAACAGTACCCAAAGGACAATGTCCAAGGGATCGGGGACAAGAGAAAGTAAATAGGTGAGTTTGAGAAGGATGCAAATAGGAGGAGTGTTATATATAACTACATCTTACTGGGACAGAATGGGCAAAAATGTAAGGAACGTACATTTATTTTATAGAAGCAGTGTATTTATTTTAGACTGCAATATGGTTGACCCTTTTCCTAAATGATTTATCTAAATACATAAATCCCCAACAAATATTTTCTGAAAATCTGCAAGGTGAAAATTAAGAATTTCTCATAATGTCACAGTAGGTCAGCTGATTTAAACCCCAAAAAGATCCATATCTTTTGGAGGCACAGATGACGTATTTTGTAACCTCCCCTCCTCTCCCCCCCCCCTCCTAGCCCCTTGTCAATAAGATTACTTTATCTAAATGCTAAGCAACATTATATCCAACAGATTAACAACAAGCAGCAGGCTCATTCTAAACATAGTGCTTTCTATCCAGGAAGCCAGCACGGGTGTACAGTGGGCATCACTGATAAGCAGAACATAGAAACTAAGGGAGAAATAATTTTATATTATAAACTGCATGCTCTCCTGTCCAAAATGCTTCTATTGGAAGAAATGGGTTAGGATATGTAAATATGTTCCTGTAAATCAAATATTTATTTGATAGTGCTTCTTATCAGTGGAAAATACCTAAACAGATGTTACAAAAAGGTAGCAAAAATTGCATAGTCTGGGATTGATGTGGGGGATGCGGTACAGACCGCACACCAGCTCCTAAGCAGCAGAAGCCCAGACAGCACAGAGGTCAAGCCTGGAGAGCGAGCAGCATGGGTGAGTAACACGATGGAGGGGGCGGAGGCCGGACAGGAGAGGCTTGGTCTGGACTGGGGAAGTTGCTGGATTATACTACAAAAGGGACATAAGTCTGGAGGGGGCCTAGGTGTTAAGGGTTCTATGCCACTAGCGGCGAGTCCGGTCAAACTGGGGGTCCCACTCAGAGACATCTGTGGTGATAGCATGCAAAGATGATGCTTGTAGAGCATTAGACAGAGTCCTGGGCTGTCCCTTATCTGTAACCTAGCTGGTAAGGTTTCTCCTCGGATGCTGGACGCTGCCCTGGTGTTTTCTTTCAAGAACATGTATGGATGTCTAGGCAATGTTTAGAGGACTGCTTAGAAATGCTTAGATCTACATTACGAGTGTACTGAAACTCAGCTGGGATGTAACAGGAGATAGGGACAGAGGCCTCTCACGACTAGTGACCCTAGTCAGTGACCCTAGCCAGCAGGCTCCTAAGGAGCCTGCTGGCGCAAGAAAGAAAGCTACCTTGCATAGTACGTTGAGTTATACTTACAGACACATAGCTAGAGAAGTAGGTGAGAGAGGTAGTATGCCACATTAGTTGTTAATTTGACAGTAATAGAATAGAGACTGCACGTTACAGTTTACTGTCAAGTATGGGTAGTCTGGGGTTCAGTGAGCCCAGCTTATTTCTATAGGGGTCTTAGTTTCTCACATAGACAAGGCTCAGACATAAGCTCATAAGGAAATCCCAGGGGAATGAGCTACAGGTGCCATGCTGGACTCAGTTATTAATGGGTTTGAGTATGTTTATTCTGCCATTACGAAATGCTGTATTATGTATTTATGTTAATTGTTTACAAAAGCGTCGGGGGTGGAGCTACCTTGGTTGCGTGCCCGCGCCTCGAGATGAGTGACTTGGAGTTTATCCATGCTCACGATCAAGTCCCTTGGGTTTCTGGGATCCGAGATTTCCCAGATCGCTGGATACCTCTTTTGGGTAGTCCGGTTGACAGACCCATCCCAAGGGCAAGAGAACCAGATTCATCCTTGACCAAATCTGGTTCTCAACATTGGTCCCTTTTTTCTTTGCCTTCCTTCTGCCTATCCCAAAGTTTGGTCCTCCCCCTACTGGTGGTCCCATGAGGATCAGGCTCAAATATACAAAGTATCACTTTCGGCATCTCCAGGTGCTGGGCTCCCCGTGCAGTCTAGGCTTTCAGCCCATATATGTGTAAGGAATCCACACCTCAGTTTACTGCTTACCTTGCCTTACAGACCTGTGCAGTCCTGGAACACTCCCCCTGGTATCTACTGCAGCTGTGCAAGCTATCACTGCAACCTAGCCTTGTACTCACTCATTGGAGCAGTGCCCTCACACCCTCCTCTGGGGATTGGCCCGCTTGCCTTTAAGTAGTGCATCCCCACAATCCTTCTCCTCCAAGCATAATCCTTCTTGGATGTTCTGTGTTTGCCCCAGCCACCTGTCTTGGCCACCTTGTCGCTGTTTCTTGTCCTTTGTTCCTAGCCCATGTTCCTGGTTCCTGTGCTGAAGCGTTGGATCTCCAGCATAACTTCAGCTTCCTGTTTCCTGAGGCCTGCTGCCCTTCCCATAGCAGAGGCCTGTCTCTGGTTTCTGGGGCCTGCTGCTCTCTCTCCATTGCAGAGGCCGTGTTCTGGTTCCTGTGCTGAACCGGTGGATCTCCAGCATAACTTCAGCTTCCTGTTTCCTGAGGCCTGCTGCCCTTCCCATAGCAGAGGCCTGCCTCTGGTTCCTGGGGCCTGCTGTTCTCTCTCCATTGCAGAGGCCGTGTCCTGGTTCTTGTGCTGAAGCGATGGATATCCAGCGTAACTTCAGCTCCCTGTTTCCTGAGGCCTGCTGCCCTTCCCATAGCAGAGGCCTGTCGCTGAGTCCTGAGTTCTGTAGCTCTCTCTCTCCCCGCACAGGCTCGTTTTGGACTCCTACACTGAAGCATTCGTTTACCAGTGCTGTCTGGCGGTGTGCACACTCCGGTCAGCCTTCTCCTTCCTGAGACCAGCGCCATGGGCCGTGGATGCCACTCGTACAAACCCCGTTCCCGACCTGCAGCAATTTTGCTGAAGCAGGAAGACCTTCTTGATCTCCTGTTGCCGACTCCCTGCTTGGAATACGTTTACCCTGATGTCTCCTATCCTGATCCTGGCTCGTCCACTGACTATGCTGCTCTCTCCAGTCCCGACCCTGCTATGTACGACTACGAACTGCGCAATCCGGATCAGCCTGCGCGGTCTAAGGTCGGTGCTTATACAACCCCACCTCAGCCACGCGGTCCGACCCTGGTTTGTGGCGAGCACAACCGTGACAATATGTAACAGTTAGTAAGAAAGGCTCAAATGTCGGTGACTGTAATCTCTCATAACGTGAAGGGCCTAAACAGCCCCAGTAAACATTGTACAGCGTTGGCAGATGACAAAAGAAAACACGAAGGTATAGTTATGCTAAAAGAGACACACTTCAGTAAAAAAGTTACCCTAAATACGTAGACAAACATTTCAGACAATTCTTTCAATCCTCCGCTAACGACAAGAAAAGAGGAGTGGCGATACTTTTACATAATAGATTCCCATTTGTGGTAGACCAGACTAGAAAAGATAGTGAGGGTAGGTACCTGATACTCGTGGAAACGGTCAATGGCCAACTTATAACAATAGCCACCATTTACGCCCCCTGTTAGCAGGACCCTCTTCCTTTACGTCATTCTTTAATATGCTGAATAAAATGGCAAAAGGATTTATAATACTAGCAGGCAACTTTAATTTGGCCCTGAATCCAAAGTTAGACCGATCAGATCTCCACAAAGATAACAGCAGGGATAGCTCAGCCACACTACTCAAAGGCCTGAGGGAAAACCAGTTAGTGGACATATGGAGGGAACTCCACCCTTCCGAAAGGGATTACACCTTCTTCTAACCCCTCATACAAGCTATAGCAGAATCGATTACTTCTTTATATCAAGCAGATCTCCCACGCTGGGATCCATGATAGTTCATGGTCAGATCATGCATCAATTGAGCTAATGGGCGCCCAAATTAACCTAGACAGACCGGGAGCAAACTGGAAACTCAAAGAATCTATTTTAAAAATACCAGAAATCTTTCAATTAATTAGTTAAGAGATAGATCAATTTTTTAGATTAAATAACGGAGGCGTTGGATCTCAGACGACGCTATGGGAAGCTCACAAGGCAACACTAAGAGGTTCACTGATCATTATAGCAGCCAAAAGAAAATGTGAGAGGAGCTCAAAAATAGTCAGCCTACAGGCCAAACTGAAAGAACTCTCCAATAAACATAAATGAGGGGTTAACCCAGAAACTCTTAACAAACTAAAAAAGACCAAAATTGAATTAAACTCACTCCTAAACTTTCAGGCTAATAATTCATTGTATTGGTCAAGGAAGATGTTTTTCGAGAAAGAAAACAAGCCAGATACCCGGCTAGCAAATAAACTGAGGAATAGATACCCAAATTACAAAATTCAGGCATTAAGACTAAAATCTGGGGCCACCACCGCTAACCCAAAATTAATAGTGTTGGAATTTAAAAGGTTCTATGAGGACCTATATAATGGAGAGAAAGTGGCACATAGCGACAACACAAAACGGGCTCTGAAAGATTTTCTGACAAGCTAAAACCTGCCAAGATTGAACACATTGGAGAGGGAGATATTGGGGAAAAATTTCACATTGGAAGAACTAACACAGTTGATTAAACACCTAAAGCAATCTAAGACCCTGGGCCCAGATGGATTCTCCAACCTGTACTACTAGAACTTCTTGCCCCATGCCTTCTCCGGATGTTTAATGCAGTGTTAGCGGGATCTTCATTCCCGGAACACATGCTCCAGGTGCCCATCTCCTTAATCTATAAGAAGGTTATGGTACAAAGTGTAGACGCAGAAAAGGCATTTGACAGGATTGACTGGTCATACCTAAAAGCCACGCTTGGAGCATTTGGTTTTGAGGATAGAATATTGAAAGCAATTCTAGCAGCGAAGGTAATCCATCAGGATTTCCCATCAGATCTTTTTCAAATCAAAAGTGGCACGAGGCAAGGGTGTCCTCTATCACTCCTCCTGTTTGCCTTATATATAGAGCCCAGATACGTAACTAGCCAGACATATCGGGAATTGATATTAACCTTCAATCACACAAAGTTGCCCTATATGCAGATGACGTCTTTCTGACATTATCTAAACCCCTCACTTCCTTGCCAAATCTGTTCGACATGTTAGGGAAATTCAATAGAATATCAAAACTTTAAGATTGACCAAACTAAATCAGAAGCGCTGAACATAAATATTCCAAAGGAGATGGAAAAATTAACTTTAATTTTAATTGGCAACACAAAGATATGAAATACCTTGGGATACACATCACCAAAGACTTTAAGAATCTTTATAAGGCAAACTACCCAAAACTACTACAAATGTTGAGAGAGGACATTAGGTCTACCTACAATATCTCCTGGATTGGGAAAATCTATAGCATTAAAATAAACCTACTCCCACGCATCCTCTATTTATTCCAGACTCTACCGGTGCCACTGTGACTGAAGAACATACTCTATCTTCAGTCTGTAATCTTCAAGTTCATATGGGGAAGTAAAAAAACGAGAGTGAAGGGGAAGATTTTAATGAAACCAAAGTTATCGGGGGGCTGGCAGTACCTTGCTACAAAGCGGCACAATTATGTCAAATCTCCCAATGGCAGGTAGACCCAGCATTGAAAAGATGGGAGGCAATGGAGAGAGAGGTTTTCTCCCCATTGGAGTTAAACAATTTAATCTGGCTCTCAAAAATAGCACTAAAGTCTGTTAAAATGCCGCTATCCTCAATGACCAACTCGTTGTCAATCTGGGAGGCCTACAAACTAAAATGTGCCCTGACTTCCAGAAACTCTTTGATGACTCCGTTGTGTGGCATTCCAGATTTTGCTCCAGCTATGAATAGTGCTGATATTTCAATCTGGAAACAAAAAGGCTTTGCTAGACTTAGAGATCTGGTGGCAACAACTGCATCAAATAATTTGAACAAATCAGATCTGATAAAAACATTCCCCACTCAGAATTCTTTAGAAACCTCCAGATCACAGCATTCTACAATTAACAAAACCCCCATCCCCCATTGACTACATTCGAAAAGTTCTGTCTTATAGAAACAGGCACCTGTGGACTCACATCGCAAATATATAAAGAAGTAACCTGTTCCGGCCCTGATGTGACACAAAAACTAAATTACATGACACAGTGGGAGGTGGACCTGGGAGAAGTACTGGAGGAAGAAGACTGGACTGTGATCTTCACAGCAGCGTCTAAGAGCTCGATATGCACAACGTTAAAAGAGAATGCATATAAAGTATTAATCAGATGGTATCTCAACCCACACAAACTATCTAGATTTGTGCCGGTGTACTCCCCATTGTGGCCGAGACAATATGGAGAGCCCGCTGACCTGTTGCATATGCTTTGGTCCTACCCTCAGATCGCCCTTTTATGGGAGATATTTAGAGATTGGCTCCAGAGGATTTTTGACCCCGCAATCCCAATTGACTCTTGGGTATTTCTACTAAATAGACCAACATCCGGCCTGGCCTAAGTAGAGAATAAACTGGTTGCTCATTTTGCAATGGTGACGAGATGTGAGATTGCAGGATTATGGAAACAGAAAGAAATTCCATCAATTCCTAAGACTCAGACAGAATTTGGTTTATGTGCCAGATGGAAAAATTAACGAGTTTAGTTAATGACACTGGCGTCAATTTTCTAAAAGTCTGTCTGCCATGGCTAGCACAGACAGATATCCCAGGGGTAGAGATGACCACAATTCGGCTATGATAGTTACAGATGTGTTCTCATTTGACTATGGGGAAATAATTGAGTCCAGTGAGAGAGCAGATGGTACTGATAGCAGCAGAGGATTAGGACCGTGCAGGGAGTAGACACCTGAGTATCACCCGAGTCCGAATGAATTATCATAGGTTATGATACCACAATAAGGGGATGCTAAGGAGAGGAAAGACCCCCCCTCCCTCTCCCTCTTATTTGGTCTATATTTTTCCTTAAAGTCGATGTTAAGTATGATTTCAGTTGGTTGTTAAACGAAACAATGGAGGTACGTAATGTTTTTCCTTTGCATTGAAAACCAATAAAAACTTAAGTTACAAAAAGAAATTACATAGTCTGCGAGTAAAGATTTTGGTCACCGTCTGTTTTTTGTTAACTCTTCTGTCACAGATGGAAGTAATCAAAGATAGATTTAAAAAGTCAAATATATTAAGTAATATAAAAAAAAGAATAATTCCAAATTCAAGAAAAAGGTGTGATGTTAATACCTTTTAAAATTTGACACAATGGACCATATTTGGTGCATATATGGACCAATGGACCAGCACAATGGAACATATTTTCATACCGAGCCATAATACACCTTACAGCACTGTAACATATTTTATGTTCTGTACACTTGAATAATCCATAAGGTATCTTAAGGCTTGGCACCACTTAATAAACATGTCCTAAAGTCTGTTTAATAATAGACGAGCTCTACAGTATGTGCTTTTTTCTCAATTTCACTAAGCAAGTGCAGTTGAATAGTTGATACTCTTAGCAAGTACATACTACAAAGCATATTTTATTAGATGTTATAAAACAATGATTTTTCATTCAGATGAAGAGCAGGGGCCATCATATGTACAGTATATCATTTCCTTGAATCCCACTAATATTGGACTCATTTTTAGTTAAGACCGATCAGAAAAGTTGTGCCACTGCTAAACTGTTTACCTATCATGCTCTATCAGATGCTGATGTTTACTTCTTACAAAAGATTAAAATATATTGCTAAGCAACCCACTGTGATTCATAAGTCTACATGTGCTGAGGGGCGAATGAATGTAGAATGAAATAGCACATAAATCCCATGTAAAACACCTCACTGTTGCTATGAATATAGTGACCAAGGTGTTTTAGTAGCTGGTTTCATTTTAGAGTGTCTCTTTGCGTCAATGTATCAAGGTCTTTGCTCCAAATCTTCCACCGTGTGTGTCATCTTGCGCTATAAGCAGCGTCAATGAGATGCGTCAAATTCTAGGTCTCTGTCTATTACAGTATATTGTATATGCATCAAAACAATTTGCTATGTCTCAAGTTAAGTAAATATTTCTGGCTAACAATTTATGACGCGTAGGAATATCTCTTATATTTCATGCAAATGCAATCAGAAAATGGAAAAACAAACTTTTCTATATACTTTTATTATGTTGATACATTGCCACCTCAGATCATTATAATTTGTCAATGTACTATGTACTTCACATAGTGAAATGAGTGTGGGCTGCACTGTAACGTACAGATAGGGATGATACTGGAGTTTGGATTTTTCTCTAAAGTGTGAATTCATCAGGAAAACTGCCACGATGTGGTGCAACTTTGTTTAGGACAGACATCAATTTGTCTTTCCAAGCGACAGCCACGTGACATCTGCGTCCCGTGAAGCAGTTCAGCCAATGAGGGCGAACGGCTCATGTGATGTCATGACCACACCTCCGCCACGCCTCCCCATCGCCTGAACATCTCCTGAGAAGCACAGTTCACATTTACGCAAGCGTCAAGCGTGCACCACTTGCACGCGCTCCATCGCGCGAGACAAGTATAATCTCAGCCTTACCCTTACTTGTCCGTGATTGCTCTTGAATACTGTGTTTTTAATATATTTTTTTATTCAACTCAATTAACACTTTAAATACAAATCGTTACTTCATAAATGAAGGAAATTCTCCAATTAAAATAAAAAGCTTGTTATATGCAAAGGAACTAAAGAGGGAGACACAGGAAGCAGCACATGCGGTGATTTTATTAAGGAGAAAAATGTGAGTGCATCTCTCACCATACTGTATGTGTGCAAATACATTGTCCTAACAGTATTATACATTTTTTCTCTTTTTACTCCTTTTCGGAAACTACAATTCATGTGCTTGGATCCATTCTTTCTTGTTTCTGGGGTTAGCATCAAGCGTTGGAAACCTTCGGGACTCTGGCTGTAGGATCAGAAGATTTCGTGCTTTTTCCATAAGGATTGGACTTCGTGGCTTTCTTCTCTACAGAGTTGTATGTATTTACAAGTTTTGATTCACGGGTCACTACACAGTTATAGTGTATATATATACTTACTTGTGTAAAGGAGGTGTTCGCACTAGTTGATTTATCTTAACTGATAGTGCCACACTATTGTTTCTATTTCTATTACAATCCTTACCCTAAGCAGCTTAAATTCAAATTGTTGGTGCCAGAATGTCACTTGCCCAAGACATCTACCATAGTGACTGAATCATGAGGATTACTGTACAGTAGTTGCAAATTGTTAGAACTGTGGTGAGCTATGTAAATAAAAGTACCCAGTATCCTTACTAAAACAACAAGACACACTCTGTGGTTTGGAGCCTATACAATTCCCGCTTCCTCTCTATCTGCAACCTCTATTAGAAGCTCACAAAGGCTCATACTGACAAAATATTTTCTAGCATTGGGACACTGATTATTTGTAAACACTAATCCCACCAGATTTTTCTTCTTTCCCAGAAAAATAATGCTTCAACTGTCAAAATGTTCACAGAAAACTTAAATATTACATATATATGGGACAAATAAAAATACCATTTTTTTTCTCTAATAGTTCAACTACGATTATTTTATTAATTTTAAACCATGACTAAATTATTTTGGAATTGTTAGATACAAAACCAGCACTAAGTGGACAGCAGAATTATTATTGAATAATAATTCCTCACAAAGCACAATTGTTTAAGATTATGCTGGAGTCAAATGTAGATAAAAAGGTACCCATACAGGCAATAGAAACTAACTGCTGTGAAATTTAATGAAACCTGCTGAGTGCCAAGGGCACAGCCAGCCAAATTGAATTTGAAAATGTGTCGTGCAGGGGAGCATGTATTCAGGATAGGCACTGATGTGAATGAGCTAAGCATAGCAACTTTCCATAATCCAGACCAGAGTGAGCTTCTAATGCATGAAAGGAACCAACTAAAATATTTATCCTGCACATGTAATTAAATCTCCATCACAAATTGTCACAAAATCATGAGAGCTTACCAACTACTCTAGTATTTAATATCAAACAGCTTTTACACTTGCTCACCAACATCAAATACTGGCTCTTAATGAAACTATTTTACATCATGATACACAGGCTTTTTTTTTTTTTTTTTTAATAGGCAGAGCTAAGAACATATTACTATTATTATTAAATTAAGGTGATGAAACGGAGCTGGGTGAAGGTTTTGTGTGACCGATCTACTGTAGTCTGATCAGGTATGTAGTCTGATCTGATAGTCCCTGAGGAAGTTTGTGAGGAACAAAATGTGTAGAGCATTGATGTGCTGTGAGACCCAGGACTACACCGGTCACACAAGAGCTACACCCAGCTCCGTCTACTCCGTAAGCGACGTCTCTTCCCGGAAGTGACTTTACGAGTGTAACCCTTGTACCCCCACCCTGAGTGAGATTGGGGTCATCTGCTTCTCTGGCTACTCCATTTAGGTGTTGTGCTGTACCTGTTTGGCAACAGGAGGGCTGAGTGCTCCGCGGTGTAGTGGGGAGAACAGGACAGGTTTAAAGGGTACCTTAGTTCATTGGTGCAGCGCCTCCAGTCAGCATGGATCCTCTGGATAGCAGCAGGATGGCCCATACTGACACCTTTCTTTCAGCAGCAAGACATTGAAACACACTGGTGATGGTTCCATGGTATTTATTGCAATCAGTACAGATGTACAAAGCAGGTGCATTCTTTTCCCAGCTTCCCCTATTGAAAGTACACTGGTTAAGGCTTGAGACCCAGACCAGGCCTTCTGGACTCCTCCTCACATCCCCTTTTGAGATGGAGGGTAGATGGTGCTCACTCCACAAGGGGAGGAAAGAGAAAACCCCACTTTAGGAAAGTGCCAGTATTTATATCCTTTGGGTGTCACTGTAACTCTGACTCATAACAAGCCAGATCTAGATACTGATTGGACAACATACTAAATGTGATGGCCTATCAGTACCCACCCCTCAGGCTGACACTCTCAGGCTGTTGCTAGGCCCGCCCTTAGATACATCTAATATATCCAAAGCTGCACAAGCACACAAGGCCTATTTGAAGGAATTAGCCCATCCACTGCACCTATCGGGACTTACACTGGTAGGGCCCAGGAAAAGAAGTAGCGGCCGGAGGCTAGGCTACACGAGTCTGTTCTGAGGAAGGAGAGGAAAGATGTGTGCTCCAGGACAAGTCCAGCGCTCCTTTCTTGCTACATTTAAATTTGACTGAATATACAAACACACTCCTAACTTTGTGGACATACTACTTATTCTGCGCGTATAGTGCCGGCGACGTGACGTCGCCCGAAAACAAATGTATTGTCGCCGCCACGTGCGCTTATAGTAAGCGCGACGGTGACAAAGCGACGTGGCGTTGCGATTTTTTGAAGCCGGCAATATTTGATTTTTCAGAGGCTGTCGTCTCATGTGACAGCCCCAGAAAAAATCAATGGCCTGGTCGCCAAAGCCGCCACCGCAAAGCGGAATACAACTTTCGCTGGTGACGTCACGCGTTGCGTCGTCGTAGCGGGCACTTTACGCGCAGCCTAAGACAGCGGTGCGCAAACTGTGAAGCGCGCCCCCCAGGGGGGGTGGAAGATTGTGCTGGTGGGGCATGGGCTTTTGCAGAGGCCCTGCGCTCCTCCCCACGGCATTTAAATTAAATGCCTGGGATCGCGTGAGGCCTCTGCAACTCTTCAGATGCTCTGTGATGCGATGCCATGGCAACGCGGCGTTAAAAGACGCCGCGGGATCATGAGATGTGATGTCTCACACGTCAAATGATGCCGCAGGTCACATGACGTGACATGACCCCGCAGCGTCATTTGACGCAGCTCTAAGGCAGGGAGGGGGGTGCGTGCATCGAGGCAGGTAAGACAGGGTGGCGCAGCAGAAAAAGTTTGCGCTCCCCTAACTTAAGACACACGTGAGTCATATCAATAGGTTCAGGCGAGTTTGCTGAATGTAACAATACTCATTTTGACCGTCTTTCTCTTAAATTTGAGCGACAAATAGATATCTATCCCTTGCCACTTCGGAAACATCAAGTCTTTAGCCTTATTGCATCCTCCAACTGCTACGAATATCTATAGATAGATATTCGTAGTAGTTGGAGGATGCAATGCTTCACAATAGTTGTCAGGCTAATGATATATTTTATTTAATATAGCCCTCAGACTAAGTGGTGACCTTTTTGTCACCTGTCTCTGTGATGCACAGAAGATAGTTCAAGAATGAAGGATTTCTTAAAGGCTGACAGTCCATTATCTGGCTATCGTCTATAGCCTTACAAAATATACATTTTTCACTTTTAATGGGCCATCAGTGATAGCTCTCATGGTTAAGCCCTCTTTGTAGATCAACATAGACACAGGAAGATTCTTGTTCTTTGTCAATGGAGCTCGTCGATGTTATTCGGTGCTCCAAAACGCGTTAGGGATGAAATCCCCCAGTGTGTTTTTCTCTGTGCTTCCTCAGGGGTAATGTGGCAGAGGACAATTCCACACTTATATACCCTAATTTATCCCTAACCACGCCAATTGCATTAATAATAACAATTTAGTATACAGTACTTGAGTGCAAATGAGAAAAGTTGGGCAGTGGAAATTAAAACGGAACTTAATTATTACAAAAAATGTAAATCAAATGTGTAATACAAAAGAAATATACTGCTGCGGCACAGTTTATTCGAGCATTTGCCCGTTCTGTGCCGCAGCAGTAGCCTGGCACGCGCCCGAGTGTGACGGGCGCACGCCGAAGCAGCGGAAGAGCGCCCTCCGATCGGGGCGCTCTCCCTACCGCTGCCGGGTCCGCCGGGTCCCCCGGAACCCCCTGCCGCTGTCCCGCGATCGCGGGACACCAGGGCTCCCTCGGGGAGCCCCTGGACACGCGTGCAGCGGGCGCACGCTCCCGATGACGCGTGACCGCGCGTCTATGACGCGCGGCACGCCGAGGGGCGGCCACTAGCAAGCCGGGAGATTTCCCGGCTTGCGGTACCGACCACACTTCAATAAAGTGTGTCGGTAGTGTATATTATAAAAAAAAAAGTGACATTTAAAAAAAATATACGACTAAAAATGTACCTTACCGTGGAGAGATTTAGAAAGGATGAACATTTTTCACAAATGTTTAAAAATGTGGAATTAGAATATCAGAAATCATGTTAAACGTATAGCGTATAAAAAAATTGCTGTACTGCATGTCAATTATGTGTTAAACATTGGTAGCAAATAATGTATAAATGAGTCAAAAGAATCACTTTCTGGCACCTGGGAGCGTTTGGAGAACGTGTTTGGTGAGCCTCCCAGTGCCACCTCGTCTTATTTAGAGGCATACAGTCTAAAAAGATTTGAACGAATGTGAGTGCATTTTCATGTTTACCTGATTTGTGGCCTGTTATAATTCCTCCCACATTTATTCAGTTTAATATCTTTAATGCTTCATTCAAAAAGTATTGCTTTGTTAATATCCTTATAGTAATACTGATAACTTTCTGTCGGAAAAGCTGCCCACACAAATGAAACTGAAAGATAAAATAAACTAAAGCACCGCGGAGCTCCTACTGTAGCTGCTGCATATATTTCTTCTGATGCACTTAGAAAACTTTGATGGAAAAATTTCCTTATTATGTGAAAGGAACCTTAAGGTGTTAAGTTATCAAAGGATAAAGGGATGCAGAGTTTAATTATTGTCTTGAGAGCAGACAACTTCTCCCTCAGGCAAGCAAAACCATTTTATAATTCACAATTATTTAAAGCAGCAGTGCTTGTTTTTCACCTTTAAGTGAGATTATATATATTTTTTAAATAACCTGAGGCACCACAAAATGCTAATTCAGCAAATTATCCAGATACACTACACCACTGCCTGTTAAAATGAATGCTTCAGGGGCCTTCATTTTTTTGCTTTTAAGTCATTGCAATTAAACCGAATATCCCCACTACCAATTTAAAAACAAGAAGGGAATGATTACACATATTTATTTATGTTGAGACTGTTGGGGCATTGCATTAAGCTTTCATTATTACTGCCATCCATAATATTGCCAATTAATGATTTTACTGTCCTTTCACAGCTGGAGCAGGCATATGACATTTGTTTTGAAAAACGAAACAATGTACAATAGTTTACTAGGTGCAAAATATGCACTAAAATAACGGCATGATATGCCACAATGGATCCAACACACACAAAAAGTAGCCTGACGCGTTTCCCGCTGCCCACAGCACTTCATCAGATGTCTATTTCTTGTGTGTGTGTTGGACACTTTTTTATGGGTGTTTGTCAAATAAAGCTTGCAGATTTTTTATATCCCCTCAGTCTCTGACCACATCTGTGACAATTTGGATTTGCCTCTTTGCACGGAGTGCTACGTCATCACGTTTTCTTTTACTCAATTTACAGTAGGCCGCATGCACAATTTGCTGTTAATATGTTTTTTTTTTTTAATGAGATCTTTCACATCAATTTAAAGCGAGAGCACACATTTCTACTTATCACTTTTTTTTATTTACACTGTGGTTTAATATTTTGGAACTTGAAATTACACTGCCCTTAGAATAGTGTGGAATGTTATGTGTAATCCGCAATGCTAATTTATCTTAGCAATAAAATAACTGTTTAATCTATGTTCTACAGCTGTATAAAATGTTAGAAACTGGTCATTCTATTTTCTAACATTAGATGCATTTACCTACGCTCAACTTTTTCTGTGACATAATCCTGCAATTGTTGTAAACTCTTAAATTAGTTTTACAGTAAATAAAAATACCACTTGTGTGTACATTTGCATGTCTCAGATATGTCGGCAACCCTGTCTTTTCCCATTATCACTTAGCAAACAGCGCTTCCATGGTAGCCAGGAATTCTGGGTAATGACATGCAAATGAGCATAGTGTGTCCCTCTTTACATCTCATCCATTTTAATATGGAGCCCCATATAAGCTTATGGCTGCCGTATTATAGTTTTCAGCACAGCCTGGGTTAAAGAAGTGCATAGCCAGTAAACCTATTCCAGACAGCTGTTTTAAAAAATCAACAAATTACCCCTAAAACAAATTTAACATAGTTCCAGTGAGTAAAATAATGAAGATGGCAAATATGTGTTGCAATGGCAATGGTATTTTGAATAGCAGCAAAATAGAAATATCCCATCCATGCCTTAGAAAAGATTGTAAGCATAAACCTCATAAATTTTTACCTATTCACATAAATCTGCAAGCTTCCCCTACAAAAAAATCGCCAAGCATTGAATGTCAATGCGAAAATTCACCTGGCCCTTTATATACTGCCATTTCCACTGCATTTCATAATAATTATGCAAAATTGTATTCTGGTGAAAATTGCGACATTTCGTGACATTTTCAAACAATGTAAACATTTCCTGAAAATTTGCAAATGGATTTTGTGAAGCACTTTTTCTAAAGGCTTGTTTTTTTTAATTAGTGGTGGCTTCTTTCAAAGTTTTAATTAGTTTGACAAAGAAAATGATTTCGATGTGTTTTCTAAATGTTAAATTGGAAAGGCGCCACAAGCTTGACATTAAGTATGAGTACTTTTATTTTGTATTTCACTAAAACAGAACTTTGTAGTGTAGCCAGGTCCCCCTCTGGGTGTCTGACCCCCCATCACTGTGCCTACCTCTGGGCTCCTCCAGGTCTGCGATGGCCGGGTGCGGGGTCGCGAAGGTGCGGGCACGTGTGCGCGCCGTGCGCGAATCGCGGCTGGAGCAGCAACGGTGTCCGGTGGCTGCCGGGAGAGTGTGGGGAACGGCAGTGGTTGTGCAGGGTGGCGCCATCTAGCGCGAGTTCGCGCATGCGCAGTTGGAGCTCCGGCGGCCCTTACCAGTTGCGCATGCGCGAGGACAAGTGCGCGAAGGGCTAGCCTACCAGGGAAGGCTCTTGGAAGGGACTACAAGTCCCATGAGCCTCAGGAGCACCCCACATGACGCCAGGGAGCCAATAGGGCTGGAGTATCTCCCTGCTCTCAGTGATTGATAGATTTTGCACGCTGGAGACACGGTAGTTGGCGCTTGGACAGTCTAGGGGAAGGAGGTGGGGGTGCAGGGGTCAGTGACCCACTGCACTAGGCCAGCAGCCCCCTAGGCCCTAGTTAGCCCTGAGCCACTCCGTAGTCTTGTGTTATTGCAGGGTCAGGCCCTAGGTTAGGGATCCTGCCCCTTTTAGTGCCAGCAGTACAGTTAGGGACACAGCGGACGCTGCGCTTCCCATTCCAAGGCTTGGGATCAGGCCTACTCCGCAGAGAGAGCGGAATCGTATCCTGATGGACAGCCCTGCCTGAGCACCGTGCTGGTGGAACCGGACGTCGCCCAGGAGGTCGTCGGATCCTTTTTGAAGATCCGTTGAACGCCCAGGTGCAGCTGCACTGGGCAGGTATTGTTAATTAAGTGCACCAACTACAGAGTACTCACACATAGTGGAAGCGCTGACCACGGGACAAGGGTTATACTGTGGACACGGTGTGGGGGTAAACGGTGGTGGGCACGAGGTATACACTCCTAGGCTGGAGTGAATGACATTTGGGACTTCGGTACATGTTATGGGGTTCTCACCCAAGGGAAGTAGTTTTGCAGAGTGACACAGTTATTATTGCTGATGCATGTGTATGTATTATGGTTTGTTGCTTCATATAGTAAATGGTTATACGCAGTGTTCGACAAACCTATACATTTGCTCGCCCCGGGCGAGTGGATTTAACCCCTGGGCGAGTAAATATTGGCCCAAGCAGCACACGTTTGGTACTAGCTGGCGAGTAGATTTTTTGGTGTGGCGAGTAGATTTTTTGGTGATTTGTCAACCACTGGTTATACGTATACTCCTGTGTATGTGGTTACTATATGCGGGTCCTGTGTGGGGTACATTCTACATTCCTAGAATCCTACTTAGGTGGAGGCGCTGTAAGAAAGATCGTTCAGAGGAATCACCCCGGGTCTCACTGGCGGAGGCTCAGGCCTCCTGTGAGCCTAACAGGAATACTGCACTACACCTGGTAACATATAGGTTCCCCCTCACATGCACTCTATCTGCGATTGGGGTAGGGGGAATACCCGTTACAGTAGCTAACACAGGGATGAAAAACAAAAGCAGAAAGATCAGGTATAAGATGGATATTTGTTTTGTATTGTTTAACAAAAATCACAAAGTGATGTTTACGTATTCTCATATCCTTCTATTGCATACATTGGGTACAAAACATTGTATGGCTTCAGCAATTAATGACAAAAAGTGTAGTGTTATGAACACTCAGAACGTACAGTTTGCCTTATTGGGATCTCAAAAATCCCAAGTGCTTTTTTGTTTTATATTATGTGACCTCTGGAAAATGTTGGTATGTTATTTATTTAAGCCTGGAACTTTGTCAGCTCTTAACTACTGTACTTCAAATACATTTTAGCTGTTTAATGCCACTCTCCCCTTTGTTTTTATTACTACAGTATAACTTATATACTGTACAAAAAGCAGTGTATGAATGCAGGGCTTACAATGTAAATGTATGAAAGTCGTGAATACCAAAAAAGTTCGTTTTACAGAAGCTTTGGCATGGAAGACAATGCCGTGAGGATGGAATCTTTGCTAATAAGAGCTTATTACAGAGTTCTAGCAAAGCATTCTAGCCTCAAAAGTCTTTTCTTCCAGTAGACGAGGACAGGAGCTGGGACACACAAAGCAGGCCGGCTAGATGGCGCCGCCGTCGGTGCAGTGCCCTGCACTTACAGAAGCCCTGCGTTCTCTCCCACAACATTTAAACTGATTGCTGGGGGACAGCGCGCAGTCTCTGAAAGCTCCGGCATCTCCTCTTGCTCCTCATTGCCGGCATCTTCTCTTTGTGACACCATGTTGCTAAGACAACGCAACGTCACATGATGATGCATTGTCATGACAACGTAAAGACGCAGCGTCACATGATGATGCATTGTCATGACAACGTAAAGACGCAACGTCACATGGCACAGAGTTGCAACGACAACGCGAGATCACATGACGACGCAATGTAGCTGGAGGAGATAAGGAGCAGGAGAAGGGGCCCGGCAATCTCTCCTGGCACAGAGCCCCGCCAACCTCCCTGCCGGCCCTGAATACAAACAACAGGTATTTCTGGTCCTGCTTAATTTCCACTATTGATTTCCAGTGAAGAAAGAGCGGTGAAAAAAAACTTGGCTGTAGAAGCTGCTGAACTTTTTCTCCAAAAAAATCAGCTGCTTGCTATCGAATTCTCAGTTTCTACTTGTAATATTAGTGTAGGGATGTGTTAGTTGTTCCCCTTTGCTGCAGCGCATCTCCAGAGGAGTGTTAGGAGGTTCCGCGGTGGCCCGACACCATAGGGCGCCGCCATGTTATTGCGCAATAGCAAGGGGCAAGGTCAGAGCAAAAGAGGTTGTGCATGCGCAGTGCAAGCGCGCTAAAAGGCTGGCCAATAAGATAGAGGCTCAGCCAGTGACTACAACTCCCAGGAACCCTAGCGAAGTCACCTGACGCCAGGGAGCGAATGGGAGGGCTGGATTAGCGGGAGGCAGGAAAGGGAAGCGTGGGGGGAGACCACGCTAGTCAGAGGGCACCGGAGGAGCAAGGGAAGAGGTAGTGTGGGTGCAGGGGGTCAGCGACCCACCTGCATAGGTTAGATCTTCCCTGAGGGCCCTAAGAGATTACCTGAATCACAGTAGGTTGCAGTACTGCAGGGATGGCCTGTAGTGCTAGCGACATCATCCCAACCTGTATGACAGATAGGGACAAAGTGTGCAGAGTTGCGGTTGCTGCTAGTCATCTGGGACAGCTGAGCCTCGTGACATCGGAAAGACTGCGCTGGATCAACGGATCCTTTTTGAAGTTATTACCGGTCACCGCAGTGACCGGAAGGTATTTACTAAAGTACACCAACACCGGTCAACAGGCGCTGATCCCGCCTTAGGGAACACTCTTTGGGGACACTAAGTGGAGTGGCCAAAGGACTGAGCCTATATAAATATTACAGTACATGGACACGGTGTGGGGGCACGCGGTGACGGGACATTGACATTGCTCATTATGAGAGTGGCCGAGCCACTAGTGTTATAAGTATAGTATAAGTATAGGAAGGGGTTATATGTGTTCGTGATATGATTAAGTATAAGGGTTATTCGTGCGTACAGTAAAACAGTTACAATCATATGTGTGTTGCTATTGTTCTTATCAAGGGGAATCTTACGCGATGGGGATCCTGGGTAAGTGGAGGCGCTGCCAGTAAGATAATTAGTACCCCAGGCTCCCAGGTAGCGGAGGCTCAGATCTCCTGGAGCCACAGGTGTGTGCAGTACCCGTAGTCGCTCTAGAGCATAAGAAAGAGGGCTACATTAGCATGCAGCAGATTTTTTTACCCTGTAATTTTAGAACAATTCAACAATTTAAAAGGTCCATGAAAAGTCAATGATGTCTCCTGCATTTCACGATCATTTTATGGGCATAATATTTTTTACACACAGCTCTCATCAGGACAGGACCTATGAGGTTTCAGAAGCTCGGTACATATTATTACTTTCAAGAACATTACAGTAAGGCATCACAGCTTGCAACAAACTTTCAATAGCATGTGCTGGGGATCCCAGGCCTGCATTTCTCTTTTGGAAAATATGTAGGAAATATGTTTGGAAATATATCTTTTGTAAACCCTTTCACTGCCAGGGGGGACAGCCCCGTATGGCATCAAACGGGTTAAACTGAACTTTTTGAAGGAGAAATTTTAACCCAACAAACACATCATTGATAGTACTCAGGGGTCCCTCTGATCCTGCCATAAGTTCATCAGTTCAGTCCCTTGGGATCTATGTAAAAATACAAAATATACTGTGACAAGCGCTATACCTAAATGTGACTGTGCAGTGCACAAATAAATTAAACAGTGCAGTGCACAAAAAAAAAAAAAAAAAAAAAAGCAGCCTGGTGATCTACTGAGGAATATCCCAAAATAAACCTCTACACATGAATACAAATACAAAAATAGACATAAACCTGGTGCATGTGATATAAATGTGAAGACACAATCCCCTGACGAAGTGACGTTCCCCATCACGAAACGCGTAGGGAGGAGCCTAAGAGGTACTGCCCCCCACACTCAAGCTGCTAGTCACTGAGAGGAGACGGTGACATCATCCGAACCGCGCCGGAATCTCGCGAGGTACACGCGGCACCGAGGCGGACATTTAGAGACAGAGTGCAGCTTTTTGGGTGTGCTGGGTCGGGCACTTCTTTGATTTTACACTCACCGACTTTTGTGAGTATTTTAACTGTTTTAGGTAGGCGTCCAATAAAAGTTTTTATTTCTGCGCAATCCTTTGCCCTCTTTTATCCCTACTGGAGAATAAAAGACCGCAGGGACCCTAAGACTGATCCAGGAGACTACGTTCCTGAAAGGGAGACCTTCCTAAACATCCACGGTAGCGGAGGACACCACGAGGGGTTCGTGATTTACCGAAGGCGACCAGGACACAGAAGGCTCCAAGCACAGATTCTCTCCCCTGCATGTATTTCATCTACTTCTAGTAAGTAGGCAATCTATTGAGCTTAGAAATTAAGTGCAACATTGGCAATCAAATATACTGCGCAATGTCCTGTTTCTCTGCTTAATGTCACACATCTGCAGGTTGAACATACAACGTGAAGAGGACTGTATGCTTTTCACTTTGTGAACTGTGATTTTGAAACCATCTATCATCAGCTGACCTTTCAGGATTGGGACTTACAGTCTGTATATCCTTTAACTTTGGACTTTAATATCACTTCACATTTATATCACATGCGCCAGGTTTATGTCTATTTTTGTATTTGTATCCTTGGGATCTATGTACTAGAGTCATAAATGGAATATCTTCTTATATATATAATGGAATATATTCTTGTTCAAACAGGTATTAAAAGAGGCACAACAGTAGTGATGCTCATGCGTCAAAAAGTTAGTAAAAACAGTCAAAATTGTAAGGCAAGTTTTTCCTGGTATAAATGCTATAAAGTCAGTTTATTTTGTTAGAACATACTTAGATGAACTTGTATTGGTATGTACAGACATACAATGGCAAGAAAAAGTTTGTGAAACCCCTATGATAACTACAGAAATAACCATAGTTTTTCCGTGATAACCTTCTTTAATTAAAACCAGTCTTTTTTTTAAATATCCAATAGGGTTTATATTAACCAATTCCATGTCTTTTGAAACAAAATAATGTATGAATTAGAGAATTAGACAAACAATGAGTAATTAACAGTCAGAGTATGTGCAAAAGTATGTGAAACCCTGCTTTTATCAGCTAAATTAAAGGGGTTCATTAAAATCAGGTGTTTAAATAATTAGGTAGATCTTCAGGTGTGTTTGGGAGGCCCCACCCTATATAAAGATCAGAAACTTTGTGAGTTTGGGCTTCACCATACAGGTGTGTGGAAACACGGCATGCCAAGATCAAAATAAATCTCTGAGGCCCTGAGGAAAGCAGTTCTTGATTGTCATCAGTCTACAAAGGGTTACAAAACCATTTCAAATGAGTTGGGGCTCCACCAATCCACAGTCAGACAAATTGAGAAAGTTGAAAACCACAGACACACTTCCCAGGAGCGGTCATCCTTCAAAAATCTTTCCAAGAACAAACCCAGCAAAATATCCAAGAAGTAACAAAGTACTGCAGAGTAACATCCAAGGATCTGCAGGCCACTCTCACCTTGGTTAATGTGAGTGTTTATGACTCAACTATCAGAAAAAGACTGATCAAAAATGGTGTTCATGGAAGGATAGCCAAGATTAAACCCCTGCTCTCTAAAAAGAACATTACTGTCCGTCTAAAGTTTACCAAATAGCACATATATGATCTACAAGACTTCTGGAACAATGTTCTCTGGACAGACGAGTCAAAAGTAAAAATTGTTTGGCCTCAATGAGAAACATTATGTTTGGTAAAAACCAAAACTGCATTAGGCCTGAAGAACCTCATCCCAGCCGTCAAGCATGGTGGTGGTAGTGCAATGGTTTGGGGCCACTTTGCTGCCTCAGGATCTGGACAGTTTGGCATCATTGACAAAATCATGAATTCTGCATTGTATGCAAAGATTCTAGAGGAGAATGTCAGGCCATCTGTCTGTGAGCTAAAGCTGAAGCGAAAGTGGGTCATGCAGCAAGACACTGATCCTAAACATACAAGCAGATCTACAAAAGAATGGCTGCAGAAGAAGAAATTTTGCGTTATAGAATGGCCTAGTCAAAGTCTGGACCTAAACCCATCAAAATGTTGTGGCAGGACCTGAAGCGAGCTGTCCATGTAAGAAAGCCCTCAAATGCCACTGAGTTGGAGCAGTTCTGTAAGGAGGAATGGGCCAAAGTTCCTCAAAACGATGTGAGAGACTGACAAGCAGTTACAGGAAACGCTTCGTTGAAGTCATTGCTGCTCAAGGAGGTACCACCAGATACTGAATTTAAAGGTTCACATACTTTTTCACACATGGATATTGAATGTTTAAATATTTGTGGATAAATAAATCTTGAAAAAGTATCATGTTTTTGTGTAATTTTTTGGTTCAGGTTATCTTTATCTATTATTAGGACTTAGATCAAGATCTAATAACATTTTAGTTTTGAAATATGTGAAAATCCTAGCAGGTTCACAAACTTTTTCTCGCCACTGTACTCTAGCACAATATTTGACACAAAATTGAATGCAGCTCCATTGAAACAAATGGTAATGCCTGCATAATTGTTTTAAAGCAGCAGTCCAAGCTGCCGTTTAAAAAAACAAACAAAAAAAACCTTTTATAGGTGCATCAATACAATCCACACAATGATAAGTAATTAGCTAAATTGCCGATCGATCACAGGAGATTCGACTCAGGGCTTCACTAAATTTCTGTTAGTGCAGCAGAAGAGGACCAAAGATGCAAAGTTCTGTGTGGAAGATCATGTGACCAGGCAGTCACTAGATACAATTGGTGCACTGCTAGAGAGAGGGCAGGGCTCAAAAAGTAGTGTGCCAGAGCCTGTTTCAGAAGAGAAAGGGATGTGATTTTTTAAATGGTTGCAATAGAAACAAAACATGCTTTTTACATTATAATAGGTACATTAAAAATATCATTTAAGAGTTTAGTGCAGAACGGATTTATTAAAATTAAACAAAACACATGTAGGATATTACTTGGTCTGCAGCTGTAATGCATGCTACTTTGTGTTGTTTTTTTTAATGCAATGTGCCACGATATTGAAAGCAATAACGTCTGCTATATTTGTATCAACAAAAATATGAATGCCGCTGCACTGATGTTTCATTATATCCATTAACAAAATGTAATATGTGCACAGTATGCCAATAAAAAATATCTTTTTTCCCCCCAGATTTTTAAATACTAGTAATAAATGTAAAAAACACAGGATTATGTTAGAATTTCAATTGCTGTTCTAAATGATTTTCTTATGTAAATTTAATTGTAAATAATATAATTCTAAGTGCATCATGACAAACACAACGAAACGTTGACTTGAATAATATTATTTATTTTTTTAACTAAAAGTATGTGTTCCTTGTGAAACACAAAAGTCCTTTAAAATGTAAATAACATTTTTTTTAAATCAAAGAGTTATTTACCAATTAAAAATGTAGTTTAATGGACGCATTGTGTCAATGGGCAATTTAAAATTACCTATCAGTAGCAGGTATGTGGCAAGCACGTATGTGGCATGACGCAATGCGTCCGACATCATTCTAGACACGGGGCTATGCATCATATTCAACAAGTCACATAACGACCTTCTTAAATACAATGCAACTTTTACTAAGGTTAGTACTACTTTTTACCACTATGTTCTTGATGATATATATATATATATATATATATATATATATATATATATATTTGTTTTTACAAAGGTCATGTTAATACATAGAGACCATATGTCCTATATTTTCCCATGTCTTGAATGAATTGGACTGAATCATTGTATCATTAGATTTCCTCATTGCTCCTCATCTAAATACCTTAGATCAGGGGTGCGTAAACTGGGGGGGCCCAAGAATTTCTAGGGGGGGCAAGATGGTTACAGAGGCCCCGCACCCTTCCCCAAAGCATTTAAATGAAATGCCGGGAGAGGCATGAGGCCTCTGTAACTCCCTTACCTGCTCTCTGCAGGTGCTTCAGCGATGCGTCACCATGGCAACGCAACGCCAAATGATGCCACGGGGTCATGTGACGTGATGCATCACCATGGCAATGCGCGTCAAATGACACGGCATTTGCCGCCGGGTCATTGGTTGAGGGGGGTGTATACGCTGCAGCTGCCAGGCAGGAGGGCGCAGCTCAGGAATTTTGCGCATCCCTGCCATAGATCAGGAGTCCCCAATGCTGTGCCCGCCAAACCTTTTGTGGGTGCCCACGACAGACTTGCCAACCAGTTGATAATGCGGCATAGATCAGGAGTCTCCAACACGTAGATCGCGAGCTATGGTAGCTCGCCAGCTGCCATTAAGCTCATCTCAGAACCTCCGAGAGCTGCTGCGTCTCATTCTCGTGCCCCTATGTGCTGGAAGTTGGTTCCAACTTCCACATCTGCGAGGCACTGGTGCCCCCCCAAGATAAGTGTATTTTGTGTCTCTGGTTGGTGCCCGCCACTCTCTGCTAAACTTTCAAGTGTGCCCATGGGCACAAAATGTTGGGGACTCGTGCCTTAGATTCTTTAAAAGTTGACATTACCAGAAGGGTGGTAATATAGTTTGGAAACTCTTAAAGCAGCATTCCCATCCAAAATGTATGTATGTATATAACAATATTGAATCTATGGTGCCCAAGCCGCTGATTCACACTATTTTTCAGCTACAGGGACCCAACGGTTCTCGAAATACTTACAGTTCTCGGTGCACATCTTTGAATTTTAAGATGACGTTTCTGGTAATCCATTGGAAGCCGCTATGTCATTTATTGCAGCATTCTATTGAACCACATTTGGCGGCCATTTTGAATCACTCAGGAGGGAGAGGAAACACCATCACCTAAACCTGTAATTATCTCAGGAACATGGGGGGTCCCTAAGCTTAAAACTGAGCAGTTCAGCTCACGGGGACACCAAAAACCAAATACTATAAATAAATGGATAATACATATATACAGTATATATATATATATATATATATATATATATATATATATATATATATATATATATATTTTTTAAATGATTAGCCGTTATTGCTGCTTTAAGACTTCACTCAAAACATTGTGTTTCTTACTGCATTTCTGGAAACAAAGTAGCTATTCAACATCACTGTGCTTTGTTTCCAATGGAAATATATTGAGAAGATAAAAGTTATTTAACAGCTTTTTAAAGTCTTATTCCAAAGTACTTCAACAAAATTATGTTTATTATAGTAAGATTCCTCTTTCTTCTACAGGTTATTCCATGACTAAGTTTACTATATCAAGTAGAACGTGTTGCTTTAATGTAAACATAGTCTCTTTGATAAAGCGCCTCCTGCGTGAAATGCGTGAGAGTGTTTTTTTAATCCTTTTGTACCAATAAATAGAAGTTTTAACTGCTGTTACCTTGCCTGGTGGAGTTTACTTCGGTTGTGCACCGCCGTTTTGTTTCCTGTTCTCCCTTAATGTAAACATATTTAATAACTCAAAGTATCAAAATCAAAATGTGTTAAATCCACGATGATCTGCATCCACACCCTAACAAAAGAAACTGTGAATACACAAAGCAAACAGTTTCACCTGTCAAAGCCATACTGATTACTAAACCAAACACTATAAAAACCTTATGAAAAGCAAGCAGTTTACTTTGCAACATTCCTTGTTTCTATCTACCACACAATCTCATCTATATAGTGAAGTATATGTTCCATATACAGTACATGTCAGCATAATAGATGTGCATCATCTAGACATGAAACTTGTGCAATACAAAAAAACATGAACACATTTTCCAATGGTAAATGTTCCTGTAGTAGATGTAATCTATCGAGATTGGGGAAGCTCAAAACTGAAATTTGTAAAGTGTTTATGGCAAATATTAATTGCAGATTACAGCAGATCACAGAGATGCTCCATAGCGTATAATGTTTTAAAAAAATGGAGGGGGAAGACAAGGTGGGGGGAGAAACAAGCACACTTACAGACGTATGCTATAAAATAGCATTTGTGAAACAAAAATCACCGCCAACAGGTTCTACTCTGGACGATGTTATCCTCTGATGACCAACTCAAAACAGGGGAGGGATCCGATCTATAAGGTGGTTAAACCGGAGAAAGCGGGACGCAGCTGGTATGGATCCACACGCTGCCTGCTACACTTCCAGGAATGTTGCCGAGCGCACTGGCTCCGTTCAGGTCGCAGACGGAGCCATGCGTGATGACGTAATGTCACGGTGGTGAGTTGTGAGGTGGCTCTACATGGTATCCGGAAGTATCCCGTTCTGATCCCCAACTGACACGGTTATATAGTGGTGGTCCTTGTTGACATTGTTACCGAGCGTGGTTTTCTACCGGAACCTTGGTTCTACATGTTGTTTTTTCCATCAATAGGGCTGAATATATCTTTATATTATGTGCTGAACTCTGTCTCTGTTATTATGGGGTAACAGTTACTAAGTGGCTTTTAGTGCTGAGGTGTTGCTATCAATGTGGGCATACAACAACAGACATACTGTACAGTTAGGCACTCATTAACCACAAACTACACAATTTTAACTATTGCCAGTATATCATGTGTTTAACTTGGAGAGTTCACAGACAATAATATGCTATCAATTGTGTGTTCCATTTTGGACATCATTTAAATATGTACTTGATACATTGGTAGTTACAATATGTAACTTTGTACCTTGCATCATTTCTGTGGCCCTATTGACTAAGGAGAACGCCAAATGACTTTGGTAATGAGCAAGAATATTGTTCAGAATTGGTGAAAATTTCCTTTTTCTCTTTTACAGCATGTTTTGCTATTGGTGCAAATTAAACTCTAAAGGCTATAAAATAACATACCTGACTTTATGTGCGTCAGCAGCACCAAGATCAAGCACTAAAGAAACTGCATTATAGTACCAATTTGTGACTTTAACTACTCTGAATAGATTCATGTGGTTAACATATTTATATGCACCTTATCTCTTCAGTAATCACAACGAATGAGCCGCCCGATCTGGGGATTTTAATATTATTGTGTATATATATATATATATATTTTTATCATCGTTGCTGTCAACTATGATCAATAACATTTTATTATTTTTACTTCTTATAAATTAGATACCCACTCTAGTGTGTCATTTTGAAGGGAGTTATATGTTATTTCCACAAATGGATAGAAATGGGGAAAAACAGAAATCCCTGTTGATGCACTCACTAAAACCAAAAATAATAAAGTTTTAATAACTAATCAGAAAGCAGAAAAAACACTAATTAAAACCTAATAACGCGCATGTTAACAAACACTGATGAGTAAATTCTCACTGAGTACTAGAAACACCCTGTTAGCCAAATTATCACATTCAAATAATCATGAGAAAATCGGGATACCACTTGGTGATAATAATGGCAGGGGTAAGTATAATACTATGTACAGCTCAAATCCAGAGTGATAGGTCAACCCATATTGGGTCTGAGGTATAGCAGGGGATGAAGACAATCCAGTATCACTGCATATATCTGAAAATGCAGGGTGTTTCTAGTACCCAGTGAGAATTTACTCACCAGTGTTTGTTAACATGCGCGTTATTAGGTTTTAATTAGTGCTTTTTCTGCTTTCTGATTTGTTATTAAAACTTTATTATTTTTGGTTTTAGTGAGTGCATCACCAGGGGTTTCTGTTTTTCCCATTTCTGTTCATTCTTCTATCCCAGATAGCACCACCCGGAGTGCCTCTTTCTCATTAGTCACCAGCTGAGCAGGGCACATCCATCTCCTTTCCCCCACTCCCCCTATTTCAAAATCTCCTCAAATGGGACATATGATTGCCCTGACTATTATAAACCATTAAGAATTATTGACTCTGAGGGCAGCTACTTGGGATCTTGTGTAAACAGCGTGTTTTACACTTTTTGTTGTTCTAATAAGTCTTTATATATAAATAAGGATTTTAGGACCAATTTTTTATAATGTGTTGCCATATTTAAATTGCTGTAATGGAATAATTAATTTACTATAACATGATATTGTGTAAGCAATTTAATTTTGCTATGTCTTTAAAAGTCCAGATTCATTACTGATCTACTATAAAATCAATTGGGTTTTCATTTTGAATTAAAACTAGAAATGTAGTTCCAATGTGCATCTTTCAATACCTTTGCCTTTAAAATGTTTTTATTCAATTTTGTATTTATAGTATTATTAATGTGTATTTTATCATCTGGTAATTATATGTTCACCATTTATTAGCCAATCGGATTTAAGGACAAGGTATATTAGGGATAGATTCACACAACTCTTTACTACCCCTGAGGAAGCATTGGCGAAATGCATAGGGTGGCCAAGTACTGCGATAGAGACTGAGGCTGAGTTGGCACAGCTGAAAGTAAAGACCTCCCTGAGTGCCGCCCAGAGATTCGGAAGCCCGAGTACTGAAAAAGAAGATTAGCGGAAGTGATTGAAAGACTCAGACGGTGTTGAGTGGTGCTTAATTTTTAATGTTTTTTATCCTCACCCTAACCCTAGCCTGCCTAACCCTAGTTTATCATCTTTAGCCTTTCACTAATATTACAGTTTAATTCTAATATGCCAGCCTAATCTTAGTATGCCAACCTAAACCTAATTTACTGGAACATTCCAGACTAACCCTTACTCTAATCCTAACCAGCACTCACTAAATCCTAATAATCTGCAAGAAAATAGTTGCCAGCTAAATAGGGGAGCGAGAGGAGGTTATACAGTAGAGCCGGCTGCCTGGTAAATTTACACTTCCATATAAATATGCCAAAATCTGAGTGTAGTATGCCTTGGAGCATCATTTTGCATAAGAAAACATGTTAAATAAAGGTATTATGTATATTATGTGGTTGATGATAGAACAACTAGATACCAAGGTAATCTGGAAAAATGCAATGTCATAAATTGTTGTCTAGTAGCTCCTCCTTCCCGGGTTTTAAGCCCGCCCCTCCCCACTTCCCAAGTTAGTAGGTCCTTTCATTCTACTGGATATAGATCCAATGTGGTCTTTCCCCCTCCTAATAGAGGTAACAACGCTTTGGCCAAAGGGTTAAACTAAATGACCCTTTTTCAAGAGAATATTTCAAGAGAGTATTTTACTGTGTATTTTTGTCATGTTGGATGTAGCATTGGGCTTCTCTGTCGTCATTTGTTGTTGTCTGGTAAACATTGTGAAAAGTATTCTCTAAAATACTGGACCTGAGTCAGCAGTAGAATGTTACACAATATAATAAGTATGGGCAATTCGAATTCCATGGAAACCGAACCTGCCTGAATCTGGGTCCCAGTACCACCCGCTTCTCAGATTAACCTGAACCATGAGCATGGAGCTCTATGACTGAGCTGTAATCAAAATAAAACCTCTTTCAATTCCTGCTCTGGTTCGGATTATTTCTCTCTTTAGAAAAAATCCTCCCTTTTCCTGCCTATACCGATGCAAAGTGATGGTGAGAGAGGCAACACGAGATGCTGACAGCATGCTGGAGAGAGAAGGCAGATGTGAGGGGCAGAGACATATAGAGTATAGGGGCAGATAGAGAGTACAGAAAGCAGAGTGGCAAAGAGAGAGACAGAGTATATTGCAGAGGGGCAGAGAGAGATAGAGACACAGGGGCATCTGACTCTATCTGTTTGTAATATATGCATTGTTGGGTAACATCCTCAGGTTACCTGTGTTTATTGGGTATAGTATAATAGAGTGGCATACGACAATCTAAACTTTACCAGTGCACCAGCCAATTAAGTTCCAGTTGCGTTAACATTGTTACCGCCGTCTATTGGGTATATTCTACACTGGCATGACACTTATCTGATCTGTCTCTACTCCATACTAGTGTACCAGTCTATTCAGTTCCTACTGAGTTAACAACACAGTTAGGTTAACTGTGTATGTTTGGTATAGTATACTAGGTTGACATACCACCATCTGACCTGTCTGTACCAGTGTACAAGTTAATGCAGTTATGGAGTAGGGGGTGTGCATGGTCTGTTTGAGCCCCTTTGATCCACAGATTCTGTACTACCCTGTCGCAGGTGTATTAAATATGTAATACTGTACAGCAGGCAAAATCTCTAAGGAACACATTTTAAAAAATGGATAGGAAGCTAAATTTAGCATACCCAATGGGTGCTCATTTGCATGTTGTTACCCCGAATCTATGTCTGCAGCTTACCCACTGTATAGTATGACGTGACAATGGGATGAATGGAGCTGGTCTGTGTACATGTGAAAGACAAGCAAACACACTCATGGGTGTTCTAGCTTTGCTTTCTTTTTCTGAAAATATACTGTCTCACACAAGTAATAATCTCATGTAAGGAAAAAATGTCATGTGTAGGAGTAAATTAAGTCTGCAACTTTAAAGCTAATTCAAATGGAACAGCTTGTGATATAATCCAGATAAAGCAGTGAGTTCATGTTGTATGAAAGATAACATCTAACAAAAGTGAGTGGGAGACGTCCTCCAGCTATCAAAGAAAAAAATCCTGATAAAAACTACCAAGTAGATGAAAGAAAGCACTGTCTTTATTGCTTGTGATCAAGTTCACTATAACTACTGCAGATGCGGAGTATTTAGCATAATTAGTAACAGGAAAAATCAAATGAGGAATCACAATTCCTGGAATCTTTGCATCGAGGTTTTAGATTATTTCAAAACAAAACACTGAAAGCTTATTTTGGTTATTATTAACCCTTTGGGTGCTCCATGACATAATCACTATGTCATTGGGTCTGGCACTCTAGGGGCTCCATGATGTAGGGGCTACGTCAGGCCCCACAAAAGCTTTTGTTTAAACTTAGATCGCATCTTTCGATCCCATAGAGCGCAGGGCACGATCTGCAGTGAAGAGACACCCCCTCTTCTGTTTCCAGGTTGAGGGCCGCTACGGTCACATGACCGCGCTTTGCCTGAAGGGTCTCTGGCACTCAAAGGACTAAAGGTGCAGTTCAACATTGCAGGTCATTTTGAAACAAATTATCAGTGCAACCTGGCTTCCTTAGGCCTCGTCCCCACTACTCGCGGCTGAGCACGCGACGGCGTGAGCGCCGCAAACAAGATATGGCCCTCTATCGGGCGGGCCCCAGTCAGTTCGTGCGCGCACATGATCAAGCGCAAGTGGTGCAACTACATTTTGAGAAGTCAAGAAATTTGACTTCTGGCACGGCGGCCAACGATGGCCACGTCACGGCGGCGGTTCAGTTAATGAGGGCGATCCAGCCGCGTGACATCATGGCTGCACCTCCGCCACGCCCCCCCATAGCCTCAGATCCTCTGTCCTCGGATCGCTAGGCTGAAGGCCACGGGCGACGGCAGGTGTTCCGTTGCTCGTGCGCACGCTCACTGGGGCTGTAGCATTAGAAAGATTCAGCCTAAATGTAACAGTTTTATCTATTAGTATCTTGTGAAAAATGTATATGCTTTGCATTTCTCTGGGAACACTGGGTTTAAGCATATCAGCTACTTGTGTTCAACAATGAACTTGTGTTCATCTGTTTAACAAATTATGGCTTCATAATTACTTTGCAAACAATGAACAGTGATTGGTTAATTGAATTGGTGTTATCACCAAAAGATATAAGATAACAATTCTAAAAACTCCTTAAAGTTCACCATGAAAATGATAAAAGTAATTAAAAAAAAAAAAAAAGTATTTAAACACACTCATAAGTCTGTTTGTTGAATGGTCTATTAAACATATCAGTGACCATGGTTCACTTTTATCCTGCTAAGAACTGGCCCATTAAGTGCCCACGTCGTGATTTCCCGAGACATGATATGGTGAGAGGCATTCTCCTGCAATATTCTAACATTACCCGTAAAAATACATTATTTAATTATCGCCCCTTAATGTCCTTTGGTCCCAATTTCAGTCTTCTTGGTCCCCTTGTTAGCTAGTGTGATTTTTCTCTCTCATTGTTTTTACATAAACAGAGATTGGAGACTCAGGAAACTCATGTGAATAGGAAGATATGCCATCTATGTGCTCAGTTCCAACTATGCATTTACTACCTCGGCAAGCTGAGCTATCTTGAAAAATTCAACAGTGCTCACTGGCAGCACAGGAAACCTGACCTGCATACTGTAATAACCACATGGCAAATCCAGGCTAGTGAAAAGTCAGCTCCAACAGAGCAGCAGCTGCTTCAGCAGAGACGATACCAGTCAGCACTGGTAAAATGTACAACTGTGAAATCATATGAGGGGGGCTTGACCTTAGAAGGCACCTAGTCTAAATGACACTGCAGATAATCATGCGTGATTTAGGGGGATATTCACAAAATGTAAATACAGCGTGTTGCACATCGATCTGGTGCTAACTGCCACTGATGACAATGGGCGTTAATGCTGGATTGGGGTGAAATGCACGGCGCATTAGTGTCTGTCACAATGTTAATATGAAGATTTAAACAGATTTAGGAACGTAACCAACCCTTGGAATAGCTCGCTGATTACAAACTCCTTTGCCGCTGCTGGCACAGGTGTTTTACTCATCATCGGAGCATATGTCAAACTTTGCTACCCTTGAGACTGGCAATTGGAATTTCTGTGTTGAAATGAAATTCTCACTTATGTCAGAGTGTATTTATTTATTCAATCATTAACATTTCCAATGTTTCCACATGATTTTCAGCACAATGTGTTGTGCAACTTATTATTTTACTGCTTAAACATTGTTAAACCATATTTAATGAAAAAAAATATGTTAACTGTAAAGTGTAGTGCTTTTTTGTACATACAACCTCCACATACTAACATTGAACTGGCAGGCCCACTTACTTAGTCCAAAAAATGTGTAACACAATTCTTCACAACAGCACACGCACCAGTTTTTAATACACTTCATGGCTTGTTATACATCCTCCTGTTGCTGGTGTTCCCAAATGGCGTCCTCTGTATTAACAATTCATGGGCCAGCAATATATGTAGATGAGAAATAACAGGATGCAGCCCCTTCACGTGATGTCCGTTCTTTTTATTCACATATTATTAGTATGTATGTATGTATGTATGTATGACTGTATGTATGTATGTATGTCTTTATTTATATAGCTCCATTAATGTACATAGCGCTTCACAGCAGTAATACACGTGACAATCATATAAATAACAAATAATATAAATAACACATAAAGGGGAGAAGTGCTTCAGACATAAAATAAACATTTAGGAAAAGGAGTCACTGCTCTGAAGAGCTTACAATCTAATTGGTTGGTAGGAATAACATAGAGACAGAAGGAGGGTGTTCTGGTAAGTGCGTCTGCAAGGGACCAGGGTTTATGTATGAGGTGTTAATTATCAGCCACAGAGATACTCATATGCTTCCTTAAGCAGGTGTGTTTTGAGTTGGTTCTTAAAAGTGGATAGAGAGAGTGCTAGTCGGATATTGAGGGGAAGGGCATTCCAGAGGTGTGGGGCAGTCAGTGAAAAGGTTTAAGGCAGGAGAGAGCTTTAGATACAAAAGGGGAGAGAGAAGACATTAGTATACAATATAGTACAGAGACCACTAGACACAACTTTTCGTTGAGTTGCACTCCTTCCATTAGGTGTCCAAAACATTGTATACATGATATCTACAGTTCCCAATACTTTATTGTTAAATCTTCCAATGGATTTCTATGCTGAAGAATACGGATATATAATAAGGCTCCCTAGGCTTTTAAAAATGCCCAGCTGCTAATTTGGCTATAACAGCTGCTGTATTATTCCCTGATTTAAATATAAACATGAACTTCGAGACAAATCTTTCAGCCCTACCTATGAAAAACTTTAAAATATATCTCCAACTGTGAGTTTCTAAAGGGATTGCGGAAAGAGATTGTTAATTACATCTTAAAGAAATTAAAAAGGTAAACTGAGACCCCTAGACTTTCATTAAAAGTAATGAGGGTCCTATCCAGAACATTGTAAAGAAATTCCACTCACTCAAGTAATTTCTGAATCAACTAAGCAAACCCTTAGGAGCCAGAGAATATCTAATTGTTATACAACTCCATCCGTGCATTGGGGCTACAGCAAGCAAATAATTAGGTACTGTAATCCCATTTGTTGCCACATGGCTGAGCACCATATTATGGAGCTTTTTGGTGTTTCCAAAAGCAAAATGGCAATGCAGCAACTCATATGCAGGACTACTTCCCTGAAAATGTACTTACTACAGTACAAAGCTTATTCTAGCCCCCCCCCCCCCCAAGTCTTTTCTGTAGGAGACACAAAAAGATTATTTCCTCCAATTAAGTTGGTGAGATCACTGCCTGGCCATAAAAAGGAAATAACACTATATAAATCGAAACACCATTAGGGAAACCCTTCTTTACAAAGCACTCTGCTAATCTTACTGCACATTAGATAGTCCCCATGGAATTCACTGCATAAAATGGACTCACTCCATGTAAATTAGTCGCAGTAGCCATGGTGCAAAATTCCTGTAACAATGTCTTGACTATCTTGGGCAGACAACAAACACCGTTCAGGGCAGCAGACAGGGGGGCTAGCAGGTGCAGCTGTCCTGTGAGTCAAAGGGTCCGAGACAGGTTCAGAAGCATTTTCTCGGTACATACTCTTTCATCTTTATACGACGCAGAATAGATCTACTGCAACGTTTGGTATTATCGAACTTCCACAGCATGATCATACAACGTAACATATCCATTGTATCAAACACCCTACCCTGAACATGAGCTGCTTTTGCATTGTAAAATGAATCATTCTGCAGCTTGAAAAATCATTCAGTACTAGAGTACTACTGCTAACACACAAACAAAGAGCAATAATAAATCATCTCATATAGTGATATTCTCTCATGTGGATGTCATTGCTCAATTGCTGTGGAACCTGGTTTCACTGTGGTACCACCTGAACAAGAAGAACTACGAAAGGGTGTAAAAATCAGGAGACTCGTGACCTTATTTTCTGGTGCCTTTAGCTGACCTGGTTAAATCTTGTAATGCTCATCTTTGTCAAACATATCACTACAAGCAGATGACCACAATAAACACATCTTAATCAGGTTTGGTGTGTTTTTATTGTTTTATATGACAACTGGTTTGTATACGGTTGTCACTGCTTAGTGAATCAGTTCCATAAAACTAGCGAAAATGATTACTGAAAAATGTAACACAGTCAGTAAATATTCAAGGATACAATCAAACCTATGCTGCTTTATGAATAACAGAGCAAAACAGTTATTGCATCTGTTCAGCGCACTGGTTTCTGGCTCTCCTATTTTAATGGTGTAACTAGTGTGTAAAAAAAAACAACACACTTTTGTTTGTTGATTTCACCATTGGATAGGTCTTTTAATTTGTCCAAAACTTGTCTTTTCCTTTCCTTTCTTCACACTGTCACAATGGAAATAGCAATATATGTGGGATTTATGGTACTGTCCTCGTGGTGCAATGAAAGTAAACCAAAGAATAAGCTGATTGACAATGGATTAACCGCTTCTCTGACAGAAGACGTAAGGAGCCCTCCCGTAATGAAATATTCTGCCATGGATACTGACTGGGGCATGGAAGGATCCGTGCTGTATGTGCAGAATGAAATAAGAAAGCACTCTCATGGTCTGCGGTGTTTATTGGCAGGGGTCAACATTTTGGTTCCTATCTCAAGAGTTGACAACGTTTCGGTCCTTACAGATGCAGCCACGAGTATCCGAACACTTGCCTTGGAAAATCTGGGGCAATCTCCCAGTAATGCTGCAACATTTCTGTGACATTTCTGCAGACAGACTAATGGCCCATCGGATTAACACAGCGATGGGCTGAATGAGACTGCAAGGGACCCCCGCTGTGTTAATCCGATGGGCCATTATTCTGTCTGCAGAAATGTGACAGAAATGTTGCTGCATTACTTGGAGATTGCCCCAGATTTTCCAAGGCAAGTGTTCGGATACTCGTGGCTGCATCGGTACCTCAACCTTTCTCAAGTGTTGACGACGTTTCAGTCCTTACCTCAGACCTTATTCAAGAGTTGATGATGTTTCGGTCCTTGCCTCGGACCTTTCTCAAGAGATGACGACGTTTCCATTCTAACCTCAGCCCTTTCTCAAGAGCTGATGACATTTCGATCCTTACCTTGGACCTTACACAAGAGTTGACAACGTTTCAGTCCTTACCTCTGACCTTTCTCAATAATTGAGAAGCACTAAAAATTGAGAAACATTTCACAAGACTTGAGAAAGGTCCGAGGTAAGGACGAAAACGTCGACCACTCCTAATAAACACTAGTTGCACAAGACCACGAGGGTGCTTTCTTCTTTTATTCTTAATCCCCTCTCTGCCAGAGGGGCCTGCAACTCATTGCAACAGTGGTATTGAAGTCTATTTTCATTTGTGTAATCATGTGTAAAAGGTGTGTTTATATAGCAGACAGTGTAAATAATGTATAGAATAGAATACTTCTGTAAGTATTTTGTTTATAACAATTAACTAAAGAGCAAAATATTGTGTAGAATTTGAAAAAAAAAATGGTACAACACCTGTATTTTTTTTTGTAACTTGTATTAGAAGCATGTTAAAGCAGTCAAAGTCCCCATACCCCTATTCTCACAGTGTTGGCAATAGGAACTGAAATTACACCACAGGTCGCCATATTTTGTTTTGTAGCTTTCTCAAAGAAACTACAAAAAATAACCGGAGGACCGCAGACATAGGAGGACTACGGATGAGCTCCGGTGGATCTCCCCCCTCCCCCGGTTCAGGTATGCCAATAAATACCAATAAATCTGGGCCAATAATATGTCAACCATGTTCTTCACTATCGAGGCTCACACATGCTTCCATGTGCTCCAACGCATGCTAATCAGAAGAATTCTTACATTCCACTGCCATTATTTATTAGTACCCATTCATAATTAGTGGGTAGTTCCTACATAACACTATTGATGCAGGGCTCAGCTGTTCTTGGTCATTTGAAGTTCAAGTCCTGATCGGATTTGCTCGCTGAATGGGATTAATCTTGTCCCCACAAATTCTGAAAAAATATATTTCTACCGTAATCCTTATATAATCTAAGGACATTTCGTTGAATTTTCTGTGGCCTGCATGGTTACCATGAAAGCACATTTTTGCTATTTTAGTCAACCAGTTACTTCCGACACAATTGTCAATGAAACACGTGCCTGAGCCTAAATATGCCCACTCTGCTGAGTAACTGCACATTTTGTGGCATTTTAGTGTCTGCTGTGCCAGCATAACATACCATTTTAGCAACTTTAGTATAAAAATAACACAAACCACAGCTCCCAAATTATAACGTTTATGGTGCTTGTATCATTTCTTTAGCCTTGGATATTTCCCTTTTCCCTCTCATGAGAAAAATACAAATGTGTTATAGATGAGTCTGGATCCAGCGTGCTTTGCAGGTGTGATATTTGGAAGAATTGATGCTTATAAAATCATATTCAAAACAAAGAACTCTTACCACATGTGGTACAATAGGACAATACTCACTGTAGTCACATAAAAGTGTGAGAGCAAAGGCTGTAATAGTCAATTACATTCAGTGTTTAATATGAGTGCGCATCTATTATGATTTGTGATCCGGTTTGAATGCTCTCACTTATAAATCTCAATATCTAATGATTTTATTTTCAACAGTAAAAAAAAGAAAATGATGTGTTATATGAAACAAATCACTTGGATGCGCCGAATGCTGGAACTGTTCCATTTCCTGGCTTAAAAGGTAGACAAGCGCATATCAAATTGTTGGTTCAGGGTAAGACGGAGAAGACAAGCCATGTTAGGAGCTACAGGATGTTAGTAATGTCTATCAATTACTTGTAGTGGTCTCTCTATGGTGTATAAATCCAAGACACATATCACAATACTATTAAGCTAAAAACTGACTTTTTGACAATACATTTTTTTTTTACTGTTATCTTTTTTGTAAAATAACTTGAATCAGTATGGATTTTTTTACATTGTACAGACTCCCAGTTACAAAACCAGAGTAACATAACCACCACATTTAAGGAACATCTTAAATTGCCTATATTGGGATTATTTTTCTTACTCCACGTTTGCCTCAGTTTTACAGCCAGGAGATGTTAGTAAACACCTCTTCCCGTATCTATAAACCTCTCTGCACTTTTGGAGATCATTTTTTCAAAGTTGCAAAACTGTGGCAAAACTGGTGCACCAGATTTATCATGAAAATACCATCAAGTTCTAACTGGAAGGTTTTTCCTAATAAATCTGGTTTAGTGTTTTTCCCAATTTTTACAATCGGGAGACGTTAATAACTTCTTTTGTGTCTGCGTATCCTGTAAGTGCCATATCAAAAGTACAGCAAATAAAAATATCACTCGTGAACACTTTCACATGTCTCAAAAAGTACACATATCATTACAAAAAAATCTTTTAAAAAAAATTAACTTTGTGGGAAAGTTTTGTTTATGCAGTGGACTTAACTCAAGGGAGGGACACTTAACTCAATGGAAACTCTTTCAGACAGAATGCTTTGCCATATTGCTGCCTACACAAAACAGATGGCATTAATATGTTAGTTATGATTTCCTGCAACTGTTTGAACGATTAGTGTCTCTAAGCTGACCTTTTTTGTATGCTACATCATTTATGATTAATTGCATTCTTCGACATGTACTTTCCATATCCTTAGTTCAAATAAATCATTCCTCATAGTCATGTATGTTATTCAGACATATTGTACTATAGACGTATATATGGATACTTACAAAACAGTAGTACTAAAAGATCTCAGATTGCCCAGTTTGCATTAACTACTTGTCTTTCTTTTCAGCCTCTTAATCCCAATCATATATTACATTATGAAATACTCCAGTATTTTTATTTTTTTATTTTTTATAATACACTGACCTGTAATAATAATATTAGGGACTTTAGGGACATCATTTGTAACATTTCTAGGAACACTTCATAAATCCTTGTTTATAGCAACTTTGGATTTTTGTCTTACTCTGCCCTAAATGAATTCTATGTTTTGTGTTTCTTGTCCTTATCTCAGTTAAGTTTTGGCACTAAACTCAAGAAGATATTGGAAATATCATAAATTATTCAACGTTAGTCAAAAAGCATTACAGTACATGTTGTAGTGATGTCAGATTTAAATTACTCCAATATAAATTGTTAAAAGGTTTTTATAAGTGAGACTATCATGACACTAATGATAGAAAGTGATAAAGAGTCAGGGCTTCATGCATAGTTACAGACAACTGTTTTTAAAAGTACACCTATGTTTGCTCATACATTTAAAACAAAGTGTTATTCACTAGTCAAACCATACAATGTATGTATCTGCTTTCTGTGAGGAGTTACACTGGAGATATACTGTAGAGGCAGCGATCCACCTCTCCCCTGTCACAGCCCGACACATACTGTAAGATAGAGAGACGCCTCTACTACAGTACGTCCCCAGGCAGTACCAGATGCACCCGCAGAGAAGCTACCATTTTCTAGGTATATGGGAAGGTGGGAGTAAAGATGGAAAGATTGAGGGCTCTGTGTGGGGAGGGAGGTAAGTGTTTTGTGTGGTGTGGGGGATGGTATGTGATGTAAGTAAGAGAAGGGGGGGGGGTAAATGTGGTTTTTGATTAAGAAAGAGGATAAGTATTCTGTGTTAGGGGGGAAACATGTGGAGGTTGAGTATGAGATCTGTTGAGTAAAAGGGTGAGCATGATGTGAATGCAGTGTGTGTAAATAGAGGTGGGTGAGGTGGGTGGTTGAATATGTTGCGTATAAGGGAGGAGGGCAAGTGAAGTTTGAAAAGCAGGGATGACCAGAGATTTAAAAAAACTCTTCTAGGTTGCCCCAGCTCAAATAATGTTGAAGGCCACTGAGTTAGTCCTTGGATGTGACACAATATCTGTTACTAACATACCACATACAGTATTTGTACATTTGACAAACAATGTTGGTCTATTTAATGTCAAAATAGAAGTAAAATAGATCAAATTTAAAAAAAAACACTACATTATCTGAATTTGCTCACAAAACAATCGCAGGTCTATTGGATGTTTCATTTTAATTGGCGTCTTAATACATAAGCATTCACTATATTCTATATACAGAGCACACAGCATAGATTTAAAAAAAGCTGAACATCTTCCCTGTGATGTTTTCAAAGTAGTTCAGATGCATTGACATGTCAGCCAGAACTATCTGGGTTAAGGAATTTACATGGATGGCTGAGGGCTAAGTATTCAGTGTAAAGAAAGCAGCAGGTTATATATAATCATACCTTATTGAAAGGATATAAGAACAATGCTTGTAACACTTAGACAAAGTTCAAAGTGACTTGTGGTTTTTGGACTTGTTTTGTTTGGATTGGTGTGTTCCTTTTGTTACCTAAGAAATACAATTTTATATGCCTCACTATGCTGCCCTCTGGATTTGTTAATTATTTAATTTACCAATGTGTGTAAAACAGGGAATGTCATTGTAGGACAATCATAGGACGGCAGCTATGACTGCATTTCTCATTTTTAAGCAGACCTTGTGGGGTTCTATACTATATGGATGGAGTACAGTTACCTTTATCTAACATGAGTGGGATAGGACTGCATACAGCAGAGCAGGCCTCTACAACGGGTGGCCCGCAGGCCAAATGCAGACCGCAACAAGTCTTGATGTGACCCTACCCAAGCAACACGTATAAAAATAGCAGGAGAAATGTCACACTAAAGCTCACTTGTAAATGAAGACAGTTATGTAAATACATACAGTACACTACAGGTGTGATACATGCTTACAAAATGTGTACGATGACATTATATTAGGTTTGTGGCCCTTCTACTAAATGTTTTCTAATCTGGTTGAAGATTCCTGCTGTAGAGGGTTATCTATTTATCACCCAGTTTACCAAAGTTGCCATTGATATAAACGTATAGCATAGAAAATAATGTTAGAATGCATATAGAGAAAAGTGAGGCAAAATGAATTTACTGTTGGACCAGAAGAAAACGCATCATATTCAATATTGATTCATATGCTAAATCAGAACGATAATAATCATGTCGGTCCCAATAAAGTCCCCAAGCAGAAAACATTTTGTTTTAAAAAAATCCATCCATCCAGATGCCTTTAACAGGAATAAAAATGCATAGTAAATAGCAGAATATACAAACATACTACACCTGAACATTTTTCACTACAGCTTTTATGTAAAGAATGGATTTACAGACAACACTCATGAATAATGAATGTTTTCCAGGCAACATTTGGTGCATGTATTATAAACCACAATCATTCATCATTGTCATGTTAGAAGTCAACGGTGTGTTAACATGTATCAGCATTTTGTACTTTAAAGATCATCCATTATCATGATCTGCCAATTATAATGTCTGTACCACTACCAACATCCTGTCCATTTGTTATCAATTACTGAGCATGATTTTGTAGAGTATGTACCTGCAGTTGTTCTGGAATGCACAATCTTTTCTATTTTGTGAACAGACAGGACCAAAGATTGAAAATACTATGGGGTATGAATAAAGGCAATTTTGGCACAAAACAGGGCATTTTCATTCTTTCTCTATGCATATCTGGAGAGGCGCAAGTCAAACTTTCTGCATAAGATGTTAGAAACCGTTCTTACGTATGCCGCAGCGCTGCTCCAAAAAACAGAGCGGTGCTTCAAGACACTTGAGGTTCTCCCTCCAACACTGAACGGGTTCATTTGGAAAAAAGTGGGAGGAGAAAGAGTGCGCATCCACCGATCTCATAGACTCCTCATGCCACTCCCACTACCCCTCTCTACATCACCACACTACGTTAAAGGAGCAAATGCCAGGATTTTAGGCAGAGACATAAAATGACCACTTTAGGCCATATATACTAAGCGATGCTAAACCATAAGCGCCCTCACCACACCTCAAGACACCTTCCTGCCCATTAACCTTTTAGCTATCTCTGTTTAGAAAGAATATGGTAGAGCTTTGGACTGCTGCATTTTACCGTTGAGTTTGTAAAAATGCCAACAGAGTGGCCCAATAATGATTAAAATATAACAAAATGTCAGCTTTTTACTTTTACTTACCCATTTCCATCGAAATTGGATAGTTTATTGTGAAACACTCAAGCAGTTTTCAATTTCAGTTAAACATAAGAATCGCTGTATCGTTCATTAATCAAATATATGATTCCCAAAGAAGATCATACAGATCTGTGGTTTTGCTCTCTTGATTTAGAATTATGGTCTAAAACGTATTATCTACAGTACTGAACATAGACATACTGTATGAAGCAAGCGTTAAAATAGTAGACAAGTTGCTGCATGCCCGAGTGCTTTCACAAGCATGGGCCCTTGTCCTGGTGCTTCTTTTTCTCTGAAACATACTTCACTTTTGTGTAATATTTTCCCGTCAGAATATAGAGAACGTCTCTTGCATGTCCTACTTTACCAGGATTTCTTCTAGGGTGTAAAGGCCGAGCTCCTTAGAACTAACTTTATAAGGCTTTAAATGTAGACTATTCACTACCCTTTTCAGGACAATGTTCATACTGCCAAGTCCTTTTGGAGACATGACCCACTTGAAACTGTGCTTCAGGCAAGTCTACTAATTATACTTAAAGTATATGTATTAAAAAATATATATATTCAAACAAGATTTTTTATAGCAGCAATCTTTCCCAGAAGCCTACATGGGTTTAACTCATATAATGTTAGTATCTTGTCCTCTGGGCATATCTGTGGTTTTTTTGTGTGTGTGTTAATCTATAAATCCTGAGGTTATTGTACCATGGTCAATTTTAGACTGCACTGGTCTCTGGGAAGAGCTCCATTTTAACCTCGCCAAACATTTAATATTTCAAATGCTTATATTCCCTAAAGAGAGCATTTGATTTAAAAAATAAAAACAGCACTGAAAAGGACAAAAAAATACCTCTTAAAATAAAAAATTTAAGTAATTAAACAAATGACATGATGATCAGAGCAGAATGCTGCTTCAACAAGAAAGATCCAACGAAGCCGAGACATGATGACGTGTTTAAGGTTTTGATCTTGAATTTACTGTACAAGGACATGTATTTAACTTCTATCTGACCAATCTTAATGACTTTAATAGGAGTTTCTGTGCGATAGTACTCTGATTAGCTCCATCACATTTATTTCAATTGGAGTTTCTGTGCGATAGTGCCCCAGTCAATACTATCGCAGTTTAATATGCAACCCCGAAAGCGTTGAATATCACTTTGTTTAAATACCGTGATTAAACAAGTTGCTTTCACATCTTGTACTGATATGACAAATTTAATCTCTGTACCAAAGGTTACTTCCTCACAGGATAAGATACACAATTAGAAGTACATATTAGAAAAATAGTTACTTTAATAAAACAAGCCATTTTCCTCACAACACAGGGCAACTATGAGACCTGTGGGAAACAGTCTAGATAAAATGAATGTGACACAGTGTTATAATTATATGTAATGCAGCAATGCCACCGGGCCACTTATTTTTATTGATTTCTTACACAATTTGAACAGGATCCGGAGCTGAACCGTGATATTTTCAGCTCTGGTGACCCCTTGGTTCCAGAGACACTTACTGTTGAAAGTTCCCTCCTGGAAAAACAATATGGATGCCAAATCTCACAGGACCCATGGGCCAACAGGAAGCCACAATGTCAACTTTTTAGCTTCCTACTGGACGATACTGGTGCCCATATTGAGTTCTCCGTGGGGGAGCACTGGTATTTTCACCGGTATGTATGTCAGGAACTGGGCAGACCCTGGAGCTGAAAATAAAGTGGATCAGCTCCAGAGTACCCCACCACTCCAATTATGTTAAACAATGAATGTAAATATTTGGCGGGATTGCACCTTCAAAATTTTTTTTTAGAATGTATGGAGGAATTAATAGTGGGATCCACAAAAGTATGCAAACTAATCACCTCAGAAATTTGGAGGGAGATGCAGTATAGAATCATGCACAGGGCATACATTCCATTCATAGGACAGATAGCTAACATAGAGGCCGACACAACTGAGTGTCCTAAGTGCGGCTTGAGTGGAGCTGGTCTTACCCACTGTCTCTGGTCATGCAATAAAATGTCAGGATTCTGGGATCAAGTGCTACTATTTCATCACAAAGGTAATAAAAGTCAAATGGATTAAGCACCCAATGCCCAGGCTGTTTGTAAACATGGAAATCTGATTGACACAGATCAATCAAAATAGAAAAGTGATCCAACCAACAGAGATGATACTACTGGTGGCATGGAAGGCGATAATGACCAAATGGATTGACAAGGAGAGACCAACTATAGATTTGATCCGAGCACTTCTCACAAAGCTGATCACAATTGATAACACTGCATCATGGTTCCCAAATATATATTTTTTATCATTTAGTTTTCTACAACAGAAAAACGTAATAGAGGGTTTCAGATGGGGAAACAATAAGATGAAAAAAGCAAGTGGTTTGGAACATGCTTGATGAACGTATAGTAAGTGAGACATATGGATACCTTGTTGAATGAAAATGCTAATGTTTACACAAATTAAATGTACATTTCTGCTTAATTCCTAAAACTAAGTCCATAAACACACAAAGAATTTAAACTTTACATTGCCAAGTTTTCTATTCATAAATGATCCAGATTGAAAAATCATCTAATACAAAAGTAATTTGTGATACTTGCCTCCAAGAAACTGTATTCCACCAGCCACTCTTCCAACAGTCCTGGAAATAAGCTCAGACACACAACATCCCATGACAGCGGTAAGGGCCACCAAGAGGAGAAGACCACAGCCAAGGCCAGTGACTACTGTGCAGATCCGCCACTCAGGACTTGGAATCGCATGGAAAGAGGCATAGCGACCACACTGCTCTACCATCACAGTGGTCTGGCGGCTTTCATCCCGCACAGGGTATGAACAACGACGGAATGTACCAAATGATACAGGCTTATCCAGCTGCGAGCCCAGCAGCCAGTAAGGCATGAAGAATCCAACGCAAGATGCTGCAGCACACAGAAAAGACAGAAGTGCCCAGATCACCCCGGTGCACGTCAAGCTGGATGCCATGATGTTCTTCCCACAGAACAAAACTTCATCAAAGGGAAAATGGAGTTATGGAAGATCAGTGTATCCAACGGAATCCACAACTGTAATCTAATCCTGGAGAAGCTTCAGATGATAATACTTTTAGAGCTACGACCCAATACTTGTCCTTTTTATTGAAAGATCCCTGAGAATTGAGATAAAAATCAAGAGTTAAAGGTGGCATACCTAATGAAAACACACGTGCAATGGATAATTAAAGTTCATAGTTTTGCCTGGCAGACAACTTTTTCATTTGTAAAATGGGAATGTTAGAGTTGAAAGGGAAGTGTCACTCAAGCTCAAACAAAAAGTCTACAAACTGCTGTCTCTTTCTGTCAGTGTCTCAGGGGTATTCAAATTCATTTAGGCAGCTCTTTATTTGAAAGGAAATAATACTGAACTGTCTGCTCAATCAGTAAATGTAATTTGTTACCAACACAAATTAATAGTGATCTTGGGATATTCAGCACTGACACAATAGCCATACAAACCAGTCCATAAAGAAAGCTCTACGTACACACGGGGAAGGGGGGGGGGGGGGAGGGTGATGCATCAAGGCCAATTTGATGCAAGATTCACGTGAACTCTGTTATTTTCATCTTGCAGCTCTTTGCGTCCTTGTATACAGGTCTTTACTCCAAGGTGTACGCCACATATGTCAGCTTGTGATTTGGGGTGTGTTAATTGAAGGAGTTAGTGCGTTACTTTTTTTTATCGTGTATTTGTGTAAAAAAAACTGGCAGGTCTGAGGTGGTGTAAACATTTGTTGGCTCACAATGTTCATCAAATGTATGAAACACTTTTATACATTTGGCGCAAACGCAAGCAGAATGGAGCAACGCGTCAAAAGAAATAAAGTGCTTTCTTTCTGTACATCTCCTGACTCTGAAAGGATTTGTTTTATTTACAAGGCTTTATCCATTGGGTGAAGAAGACTATTCTGCAAAACTGGTAACGGTCATTTATAAATTCCCCAAAAATATAATGTGGCTTCCAGAAACTTGTTTTATCATTGGCATTATTTAGTATTATTACTTTATACTGTATTAAAATGTGCTAACAATGCAAACAGCACTTGTATATAAATCAATGCTATATTTAGGCATTAATGCACTAGTGTCCAGACATGTTTGCAAAAAGTGTATGAGTGCAATCCTTGCCACAATGCCCATACCATCATATATTTATAAATCACACTGAGAGTAACATCAAGTGATTGTCCTGAGTTTCTATTGCTTAAGAGTTGGTCAGTCCATTGTAAAGCGCTTGGTCTGTTTGCATTTTTTTTTTACTGTACAAAAGAATACATCTTTAGTAAATATTCAATTGGTAACATATGTTTCACTGCATGAGATCACATTCTATGCTAAATGAACTACATTTTGGTTTTACTGCAATTGTTAGCATTTTACTACCTAGTTTTCATAACTTACTGAGATTATTTCATCTGGAACTGTCAATCCTTCTCTCTTCCTAAAATGCTAGTATCTTCTTTCCTTTGTTTTTTTTCCCCCCATTCCATCTTCTTCTGCTCTTGATTTTGACTGCTATTTCCACCCTCTTCTACATTTCAGCCTCTCATATGTATATACCTCTTCTTTCCCGTGATCATTCTTTCATTCCTTGTATCTGTTTATGACTAGCTCAGTCACTTGGGACAAGCTCAGCACTGGTGCACTCCCCTTACTTCAACTTGAGACTGACAATAACCCGTTCAGTGCAGGAGCCTAAATCTGCACTGATACATCAAACTCCATCATTGCCCCCGTATTCCACTCTGTATGATCTCAACTGCATCAAGCTCTTGCTTCCTTCATAACCTTTCATTCTCCCACCCCAAGCATCCAGTCTGCAATCACATCCCCTACTCCGATGAATCAAAAGGTTGAAGCATCTAAACATCTGATCATCCAACGAGCTGACGCATTCATTCCTGGACCACAGTGCTCATAATAACAACTCACTTGAGCTTGGACAGCATCAACAATGCTGTAAAGTTGATGCCAAAAGTAATGCAAAAACATAATCCACATACGGACAAGAAAAAGAGCCTTTCTAGGCACCAAACCTAAGACGTAGCATGCAGTACTCACATTCCTTTGCCAGGGAAGGAAAGCAAGCTGGGGATCTACTTGATCCCGCTGAATCACCCCGGGTCCCACTTGCACGTGTAACTTGCAGCTACTGTTTTAGAACCAGAATGCGACCAAGCAGCTCTGAGTAATGTGCCTGGAAGATCCCGTTCACTCCTTACAGCCGAGGCTTAGGCAGCAGAGACTGGAGCAGTTTTTTTTTTTTTTTGGTGTCAAGAACCCTCCCTCCCAAAAGATTGTAATTCCAGCCCCAGAGATCTCGGAGCAATAAAGCTGCAGATTGTTAATGCACTTTTGGGTTTTGGCAGTCTGTACACACTGCTATTTCTCTCGCCCCCCACCCCCCTTAGCTCTTTCACGGAGGACCTTATGAGACAGGAAATGTTATTAATACATTCCTAAAGATTGAGAGAAGCACAGGGGAGGAGGGATGAATGTTCGTGTCAAAGTCACAGGGGAACCATAAATTCTGCTGAAACCCCTCCTCTGGCTCGGCCCCCCGATTCCACAGGCAAATTAAAAGCAGAGGCAGGGGCGAGCTGAGTGAGTGCAGACCTAATACAGCAAATGAGCTGCAGAACTAATGTACTCCCACGTCTCATCTTAAACCCCGTCTCTAAAAATGTATTGGATGAAAAGCTTTGAAAAAAGGAAGTCTAAATAGAAAGTAAAAGTTGTAATAAAAGTTAAGGTTCCTGATTCTGATAAATAGCAATGTATGCTAGGAGATAATAAGGGAAACGCAGGGTTGCAGACCTCTCTGTGACATATGAATGTGCTCCCAAGTGGTATTTTTATTTGCTCAAAAGTAGCTATAAGATTAATATATGTGTATTTCTATAATTATGTTTGTAAGTGGAAGGCTGAGCTCAAACAGAAAGCTACCTTGCTGCGCGTCCGCACCTCTGTCTGTTGGGCGATGTGTGCTCATCCCCAGCAGACAGAATGACACGATTGGAGGCGGAACTTAATTTTTTTTTTTTTTTTAAAGTGTGCGTGTTTGTGACTGGCTGGCGAAGTACATGTGACGCAATTGCCGGTACACGTGATGCGGCTGCCGCTGCCTGTCTGCTCTCCCCCCTTGCTCGCACCCCCCAACCTCCTTAACTCTTGTGACATCACAAAATCACATCGCCATGGCAATGCGACATCATGTGACCCCGCGGCGTTATTTGACGCCGCATTGCCATGGTCACGCGTTGACAGAAGCCACCTGAGACCAGGTGAGTTACAGAGGATTCGTGCGCTCCCCAGCATTTAATTTATATGCTCTAGGGAAGAGCGCGGGGTCTCTAAGCGCCGCACCCCTCCCCCCCCAAGAAAATCTTACACCCTTGGTCCATATGTATACAGGAGTGCAGCACTCTCGAGAGAGGAGAGAGGAGAGAGGAGAGAGGAGAGAGGAGAGAGGAGAGAGGAGAGAGGAGAGAGGAGAGAGGAGAGAGGAGAGAGGAGAGAGGAGAGAGGAGAGAGGAGAGAGGAGAGAGGAGAGAGTGTTTTAAGTTATGGTGGGTGAAAAAGGCGACAGAAAACCTCCACCGTTAGAATATAGCCCAGTGGTTCCCAAACTTTTTCGGCTTAAGGCTCCCCAAGGCGATCAGGATTTTTTCAAGGCTCCCCAAGGCGATCAGGATTTTTCCGCAGCGCCCAAAGTAAAAACAAAGTTGTATATACATACCTAACTGTACTGTACTGTAGTATATGCAAGTGACAATGCTAGGTAAAAAAAACATCTCTAAATCCTCTCATTGAAGCCTTTGCTGTGTGTATTATACTGTAGTATATGCAAGTGACAATGCTAGCTAAAAACCATATTTGAATGCTGTTTTCTGTCTACCCCTAATCAAATTAAGTGTTGCCACCTAGGCAGGGAACACCCTGTGTAGAAAACCATCTGTTTGAATGTGCCTCAGATGTGCTAATTAAGCAGACAGAACCTAACTGTCAGGTGACTGTTTAGGCCCATATAAACCCAGGTAGAACAGCTTTAGTCTGCATGCAGCACATATCCAAGTGGCACATTATAAGTGGCAGGACAACTGAACAACTCAAGTTTAAAAGGAAGTGGACCATTATAAGTGGCAGGACTACTGTACAACTCAAGTTTAAAAGGAAGTGGCCCATTATAAGTGGCAGGACTACTGAACAACTCAAGTTTAAAAGGAAGTGGCCCATTATAAGTGGCAGGACTACTGAAAAACTCACGTTTAAAAGGAAGTTCAAAAGAAGTGAGGTAGAAGTGGACACCCCAACAGGCCATGATTCCTGCATTTGAACTACGCTGGAAAGGAGGATATCATCCATACCAGACTGCATCATTACTGCTGTGATGCTGCCTTTACCATTTATATTTGCTGTGACTTCACTTCTTCTCAAATTATGCACTTCTTTTTACCAGCCTCAGTATGTCTCTAACTCTATTCATATATCTCCATCTCTCATTCCTTCACCACTTCTCCGTTCACATGAACTCCTTTCTTACCTGCGCCTTCTGACACCACACAGCTATATCCCAAGCAATAAAGCACATCCCTACAAATCATCCTCACACATCCTCTTTCTTTCCATGCTTCTCCTCCTTGCTTCTGGGGATATCTCTCCCAATCCTGGTCCCTGCCCTATTCCTGCATGCGCTCGTCCTCGCCTGCCAATTGCAAACTCTACTCCCTCTGGTCCAACCTCATACCCGTCCCCTGCCACCCTCCCTCCTCTCTCCCCTTCTCCTGTGCCCTTTGGAATGCTCGCTCCCTTTCTAACAAGTTCCTCTCTGTACATGACTTCTTTCTCTCTCACTCTCTGCTCCTATTTGCTATAACTGAGACCTGGCTCACTCAGTCTGACTTTGCTCTGGAAGCTGCCCTCTCTTATGTTGGCCTTTCCTTCTCCCACACTCCACGCACTGATGGCAGGGGTGGAGGCGTGGGGTTCCTGCTCTCCTCTCTCTGTCGTTACCGAACCCTTCCTATTCCTCTGTCTCTTGCTTTTCCCTCCTTTGAGACTCACACTGTCAAGATTTTCTCTCCTCTCCCTGTCCATGTGGCGGTTATCTATCGCCCACCTACCTCTACTCATCCCTCTTCTGCCTTTCTCTCTCACTTTGAATCCTGGCTCTCTTTCTTCCTCTCCTCAGACTCCCCTGTTCTTCTCCTTGGAGACTTCAATTGCCACATTGATGACCCCTCTGTCCCTTGGGCCTCCCGCTTTCTTTAACCTAACCTCTTCTTTTGGCCTTCAACAGTGGACTGCAGCCAGCACCCACAAGGATGGCCACTACTTAGACCTGGTTTTCACTAAAAACTTTTCTCTCTCTGATTTCTCCATTTCCCCTTTTCCTCTCTCTGACCATCACCTCAACTCATTCTCTCTATCTCGCTTCTCCCCTTCTCCACCTCCATCTACCCCCTGGTTCTGCAGAAACCTGCACTCTATTCAATTACCTGACTTTGAGTCCACTTTACGCCCCTCCCTCTCCTCTCTCAGCTCTGCTACAGACCCTGACAACCTGGTTAGGAACTACAACTCTGCCTTGTCCTCCTCTCTTGATCTACATGCCCCGCTTTCTCTCTGCCGCACTCGCCCTTCTAACCCTAGACCCTGGCTAAATTCCCACACATGCATGCTGCTTTCCTCCACTCGTTCCTCTGAATGTCTCTGGAGGAAATCTCATACTCTCGCAGACTTCCTTCACTACAAATTTATGCTATCCTGTTTCAACTCTGCCCTCTCGCAACCTAAACAAGCCTACTTTTCTTCTCTAATCAACATGCACAAGTCTAACCCACGCGGACTGTTCTCTGTCTTTGATACTCTACTCAAACCACCCTCAGATGCCTCTCCTTCCTCCATCTCCGCTCAGGACTTTACTGACTATTTTAAGGAAAAGGTGGAATCCATACGGCAGAACATCACCTCTGTTTCTTCCTCCCATCCTACACCTCTTCCTAAGTCTCCTCCTGCCTTCCTTGACTCTTTTTCCACTGTCTCAGAGGAGGATGTGTCGCTGTTGAACGCCTCTTCTCCCTCTACCACTTGCCATCTTGACCCCATTCCCTCCCATCTCCTAAAACCTCTTGCTCCTACTATAATCCCTACGCTCACATACATTTTTAACTCCTCCCTCTGCTCTGGAACCTTTCCATCCTCCTTCCAACATGCAACAGTCATACCATTACTCAAAAACAGCAAGCTTGACCCTACCTGTCTTTCTAACTATCGACCTGTCTCCCTCCTGCCTTTTGCCTCTAAACTCCTTGAACGTCTTGTATTCTCTCGCTTTCTCCATTTTCTCAACAACTATTCTCTCCTAGACCCTCTACAATCTGGCTTCCGCACTGCTCACTCCACGGAAACAGCCTTCACTAAAATAACTGATGACCTCCATGCTGCCAAAGACAGAGGTCATTACACCCTGCTCATATTACTCGACCTCTCTGCAGCATTTGACACCGTGGACCACCCTCTTCTCCTTCACATTCTCCATACTCTTGGTATTCGGAACAAAGCTCTATCCTGGATCTTATCCTACCTCTCTCATCGTACTTTCAGTGTCTCTTCTGCCAACACCTCCTCCTCCTCTATTGATCTCTCTTTGTGGGTACCCCAGTGCTCTGTCCTGGGACCTCTTCTCTTTTCTCTGTAGACACTCTCTCTAGGTGACCTAATAACATATTTTGGGTTTAATTATCACCTCTATGCTGACGACACACAAATATACTTTTCAACACCTGACCTTCCACCTGCTGTACAAACCAAAGTTTCTGAATGTCTCTCTGCTATATCCTCCTGGATGGCCCTCCGTCGCCTTAAACTTAACATGGCTAAAACAGAGCTCCTCATACTTCCTCCCAAACCTGGCCCTACTACCTCCTTCCACATTACTGTTGGAACTACAATCATTCACCCAATAGCCCAAGCACGCTGCCTAGGGGTCACACTCGACTCTCACTTTCACTCCTCACATTCAAAACATTTCTAAAATCTGTCACTTTTTCCTCCGCAGTATAACTAAGATACACCCTTTCCTCTGTTGCTCGACTGCTAAAACTCTGACTCAGGCCCTCATTCTCTCCCGTCTTGATTACTGTAACCTCCTGCTGTCCGGCCTTCCTGCCTCTCATCTGTCTCCATTACAATCTATCCTAAATGCTGCTGCCAGAATCACTTTACTCTTTCCTAGATCTGTCTCAGCATCTCCCCTCATGAAATCCCTCTCCTGGCTTCCGATCAAATCCTGCATCTCACACTCCATTCTTCTCCTCACTTTTAAACCTTTACACTCTTCTGCCCCTCATTACATCTCAGCCCTAATTTCTCGTTATGCACCATCCGGATTCTTGCGTTCTTCTCAAGGATGTTTTCTTTCTACCCCCTTTGTATCTAAAGCCCTCTCCCGCCTTAAACCTTTTTCACTGACTGCCCCACACCTCTGGAATGCCCTTCCTCTCAGTATCCAACTAGCACCCTCTCTATCCACCTTTAAGACCCACCTTAAGACACACTTGCTTAAAGAAGCATATGAATAGCACTGTGGATATTCTAAACACATGATACATAAAGCTTGGCCCCCTGCAGACGCACTTACCAGAACTCCCTCCTACTGTCTCTGTACGTTCTCCCTACCTAACAATTAGACTGTAAGCTCCTCAGGGCAGGGACTCCTCTTCCTTAATGTTACTTTTATGTCTGAAGCACTTATTCCCATGACCTGTTATTTATATTATCTGGTAATTATTTGATTACCACATGTATTACTACTGTGAAGCGCTATGTACATTAATGGAGCTATATAAATAAAGACATACAATACATACAATACCTAACAGTTGCAGTGCGCAGTTGGTGTCTCTCACAGGCACACACTCTCTCAGACACATTCTCTCACTCTCTCGGACACACACTCTCTCTCTCGGACACACACTCTCTCTCTCTCGGACACACACTCTCTCTCTCTCGGACACACTCTCTCTCTCTCTCTCTCTCTCTCTCGGACACACACTCTCTCTCTCTCGGACACACACTCTCTCTCTCTTGGACACACACACTCTCTCTCGGACACACACTCTCTCTCTCGGACACACACTCTCTCTCAGACACACTCTCTCTCTCTCAGACACACACTCTCTCTCTCTCTCACACACACACACTCTCACTGACGCACACTCTCTCTCTCGGACACACTCTCTCTCTCGGACACACACTCTCTCTCTCTCTCGGAAACACACACTCTTT